>NC_088224.1:55527185-55592185 GCF_036934945.1 Oncorhynchus masou masou
GTCATAACTGACACCCATGCCGCTCATGTAGATTGTTGTAGTGGTATAGTTCAGTGTTGAGCGTCATAGCTGAAGTAGCATTAGTGTTTGCTATTTTCTTTGGCACTTGTGAAGTAGTGTAAAATGACTACTTTTGATTTGAAATTTTTTGGGGATAACCCTTCGTGGGAGGTTTTTGACAAATGTCGTAGAGTTGATTTAATGACCTTGGCTGACCATTATTCAGCATCGATTCCGCAGAGTTTAGTTAAGGCGGAGGTGAAACGGCTAGTATTAAATGTATTGTTGGAAGAGCAGGTGCTTGTGTTACCGCTGCCTGAGCCTACTACCCCTGTAGCGGATGTTGCTGCTCCTGTAAGACCATTGGTGTCTGATAATGAGGGAGAGGCTAAAACACCAGCCACATTGTCCCGTTTTGATGCACTCTAACCACTGTCAAATGGTGATGTCAGGAGGGATGTCCGTTTAGCACAGTTCCAACTGGAGGTGGAAGAGAGAGCACAAATTAGGCGAGAGACTCTCCAGTTGGAGATGTGTAAAATAGAGGAAGAAAAAGAACGAGAACAACGGCATTTGGAGATGTGTAAAATTGAGGCCGACAGAGAACAAAGGCAGTTGGAGTTCAAAATGCGCCAGATGGAACTTGAGGCAGAAACAGCGAGGCTAGCCTCCGGTCCTACTGTGCCTGTTTGTGAGCCGTCCTCACCTGCTGTGTCCTCAAACACGTTTGACATTAGTAGGCAGATTGCCTTAGTACCTTTGTTCAGAGAGTCAGAGGTTGACTCCTATTTTTGTGTATTTGAGCGTATAGCCGTAGCATTGAAATGGCCTGAAGAGGTATGGTGCCTATTACTTCAGTGTAAATTAACTGGTAAAGCCCAAGAGGTTTTGTCAGTGCTACCTCTGGAGGACGGTTTGAATTATGAAGTGGTCAAAGCTACTGTTCTTCATGCCTATGAGCTTGTGCCTGAGGCATACCGACAGAGATTTAGGTCTCATAGAAAGTCTTCTAGTAAGACTTATGTGGAATTTGCTAGAGACAAGGGAAATCTGTTTGATAAATGGCATGCTGCTAGTAAGGTAACTGATTTCAACTCTCTCCGGGAGTTAATCTTGTTGGAAGAGTTTAAAAATTGATTACCCAAACGCATTGTAGTTTACCTAAACGAACAGAAAGTATCCTCCCTGGCAGAAGCGTCTGTGTTGGCAGACGAGTTTGTGTTGACGCACAAGAGTGTGTTTTCGGCTCAAACTGAGAGTAGAGCCACTGAGTTTCCTACCTTTAGTCCTAGTCGGCCAGCAGTAGTATGTCAAGCATGCCAGAAGAATGAGCGTCCATGTTTCTATTGTCATAAAGTAGGACATATGATTAATGATTGCTTCCTGCTTAAACGCAAACAAGGGATGCCTCTTCGTGCCAAGCCACCAACAGGTGTTGCTCTAATTCGTACGGTTGTGAGGTCTGCAACAAAACAGGTGCCTCAGGGTAACTGTAGTTTGAAAGTCTCAGTCCCCGACCGCAGTTATGAACCATTCATTTTCGAGGGGTTTGTGTCCCTAACGAATGACGAAGCATCTCAACGACCGTTTAAAATCCTTAGAGATACTGGTGCGGCGCAGTCGTTTATATTGTCTGATGTGTTGCCCTTATCTGACGATACATACTGTGGTTCCAGTGTGTTAGTGCAGGGTATTGAAATGGGTTTTGTCCCAGTGCCATTGCACTTTGTGAAAGTACACTCTGAGTTAATCAGTGGAATATTCAGAGTGGGGGTACGCCCTATGTTGCCAGTGAAAGGTGTGACCTTTATAATGGGTAACGATATTGCCGGAGGAAAGGTAGTACCCGTATTGGAAGTATTAGATAAAAGTGACCACTCTCTCTCGAATGAGCTGGCACAGAGTTATCCACATGTGTTCCCCGCTTGTGCTGTCACTCGTGCTCAGGCACGACAAGGGGGTGATGAGATAGATTTGTCGAACACTGTTCTGTTCAAAGAGGTTGATCAAGAGGATGGATTGTGTGATACCTCTGAGAAGCTGATCACCTCTGACAAACAGCCCAGGAAAGAATCAAAGAACGTTGAACTTATTGCTGATGCAATACAGTTACCAGTCACTCGTGAGCAGCTGATTGCTAACCAAAAGGTTGACAACAAGCTTGCTAAATGTTTTTCTAGTGTTGTCTCATTGGAAGATGTGAAGAAGAAGAACGTGGCTTACTTCATTGATGGTAATCTCCTCATGCGTAAATGGAAATCCCATGTTGACGCAGTTGGAGATAAGAATGCTGTTTACCAAATAGTGATTCCTACAGCCTTTCGACAAAATGTGTTATCCCTTGCTCATGATCACCAGTGGTCTGGTCATTTAGGAATCACAAAAACTTATGATCGGATACTTCGACATTTCTTTTGGCCGGGTTTAAAACAAGATGTGGCTCAGTTCTGTTGGACATGCCACACATGTCAGATAACAGGAAAACCAAATCAGGTTATTCCTCCCGCTCCTCTTTGTCCCATACCTGTCATAGGTGAACCATTCGAGCATGTGGTGGTTGATTGTGTCGGACCGTTACCGAAGACAAAATCGGGTAACCAGTTTTTGTTAACGATAATGTGTATGGCTACAAGATACCCTGAGGCCATTCCTCTGAGAAGGATTACAGCCCCGGTAGTGAGTAAAGCCTTAATAAAATTCTTCACGACATTCAGGTTACCTAGGGTGGTACAAAGCGATCAAGGTACCAATTTCCTATCCAAGCTCTTTAGGCAGGTGTTAAAATCCTTGTCAATTACGCACCGTGTGTCAAGCGCCTATCACCCAGAGTCTCAGGGTGCACTTGAAAGATGGCATCAGACACTGAAGTCTATGCTACGTAAATATTGTTTGGAATCTGAGAAAGATTGGGATGAGGGAGTTCCTCTAGTTTTGTTTGCTGCTCGTGAAACTATGCAGGAGTCCCTAGGTTTCAGCCCGGCTGAACTGGTGTTTGGTCACACAGTGAGAGGACCAATGAAAGTCTTTAAAGAACAGTTCTTGTCCCAAGAGTTGTGTACCAGAGATGAGAATGTGTTGGACTACGTTAGTCGCCTTCGTGAGCGCCTACACCAAGCTTGTGCTCTTGCAAAGGAAGCTCTGTCTTCCTCACAGAGGAGCATGAAAAGACACTATGATCAAGAGGCTGTTTCTCGTCCACTACAGCCAGGTGACCAAGTACTGGTGTTATTACCTGTTCCAGGATCTTCACTGTCAGCTCGTTTCTCGGGTCCTTATTTAATTGAAAATAAAATAAGTGAAACTGACTATGTGCTTCAAACTCCTGATAGACAACGCCAATCTCGTGTGTGTCACATTAACATGTTGAAAGCTTACCACACCCGACCCATCACAACAGTTAGAGAGTTCAAAAACAGAGGAAGGTACTGCTGTCTCCTCTGCTACTACTGCTATGATAGTGGACTGTCATATTGATGATGTTGATGGCTTGGAGTTGCGCAATACTCAGCAGCAGTGTGTTAGATTGCCCAACTCAAAAATGCTGCTGTCTATCCAATCCGGTCTGGTTCATTTAACGGATGAACAGGCCAATGATATTGTGAGGCTACTATACAGTTTTCCATGTTTCTTTAATGACGTTCCTACTCGCACAAATGTGTTGGAACGTGACATTAATGTTGGAAATGCTACACCTATCAAGCAACACCCATATCATATCAACGCTTCCAAGAGGAAGATAATGAGGGATGAGGTGAGATATTTGTTGGAGAATGACCTGGCTAAGCCAAGTTCAAGCCCTTGGAGTTCTCCTTGCATTTTGGTTCCTAAACCTGATGGTACGTCCAGGTTATGTACGGATTATCGAAAGGTAAATTCTGTCACAATGCCAGATTCGTTCCCGTTACCCCGACTGGACGACTGTATCGACACTATTGGTGCTGCTAAGTATATAACTAAGTTAGACCTCTTAAAAGGTTACTGGCAGGTTCCGTTAACTTCACGTGCTTCTGAGATTTCTGCCTTTGTGACCCCAGACAACTTCCTACAGTACTCAGTCATGGCATTTTGGGATGCGAAATGCACCAGCCACCTTCCAACGACTGGTTAACTCCGTATTAGCTGGCGTTCCTAATTGTAGTGCATACCTTGATGACCTAGTGATTTATTCGCCTGAGTGGTCAGATCATGTTGACTCGCTAAGGGTAGCATGTGAACGGTTGGCAGCTGCTTCTCTAACCGTGAACTTGGCAAAGTGCGAGTTTGGGAAGGCTACTGTTACCTATCTCGGTAAAGAGGTTGGCCATGGACAGGTGCGCCCTGTTGATGCCAAGGTCTTGGCTATAACTGCATTCCCTGCACCTACCACCAGACGAGAGCTACGCCGCTTTTTAGGGATGGTTGGCTACTACCGTAGCTTCTGTAAAAATTTCTCTGCGGTAGTTGCTCCATTGACCGATTTGCTTAGTCCGGCTAGATCATTTGTGTGGTCCCCTGATTGTAAGAGAGCTTTTGAATCAGTGAAAGCACTCTTATGTAGTACACCTGTACTTGCTGCTCCAGATTTTGAACAACCGTTCAAACTTGAGGTAGATGCTAGTGCCAGAGGTGCTGGTGCTGTTCTACTGCAGCAGGACAAGAGTGGAGTGGATCATCCCGTTTGTTATTTTTCACGTAAATGTAATAAATGTCAAACAAACTATGCGACAATAGAACAAGAAGCTCTTGCTTTGTTGTTGGCTCTGCAATACTTTGAAGTATATATTGGTTCCAGTGCCCTACCCGTGATTGTATATACTGACCATAACCCCTTAGTTTTTCTCCACCGAATGTACAACCAGAACCAGCGCCTTATGCGTTGGGCGCTGATTGTACAAAATTCTAATTTGGAGATCCGCCACAAAAAGGGTTCTGATAATGTGTTGGCAGATGCTTTGTCTCGTGTGTGAAAATGATTTCTGTATGTTTTGCAAGGTTGTTGCTTTGTTGTGAGTATTCATTGAAATACTGTAGTCGCAACCCCTAGGGTTGCTCTTTTAAGGGTGGGAGTGTTACGGATACAGTTATCCTGTGTGTGTGTATCCTGTGTGTGTGTTTCTTTTCTCTCCTTCTCCCCTCACAGGTGAAAATCATCACTCTCCAATCAGTCAACAATCAATCATCAATCAGAAGACACACCTCCTCCTATTTCCTAACTTATCACAGTTCCTTCTCCATGGTTTAAAAACCCCATCATTTGTTTGTTCTAGAGCTCAATCTCTCTGTATATGCCATGTCTGTAGGTCTCTGTGTTTCACTCTCGCTTTGTGTCGTAACTTCTCTTTTGTTTAAGCACCTCATAGCACTTTGTCATCACCTATGAGTATTGTTTTTGGTTATGGTGTTTGTTTGTTGCTGGTGGGAAAAGGGGGAAACCAAGACAAGTCGCCCATGGGCATACACTACCCGTCGGTGAACTTTGTTAAATACACTAGTTAGAACTGGGCGGACCACCAACTGTATTTTTGTTTAGTTAGTTAGCTGTTGTTAAAGTAGGCTAGTCTAGCTTAGGAGTGTTTTTGAATACTTATTGTTTCTTTCCTTGGGTCCAGCTCAGCCCCTTTTCCTGCTCCCCCCATTACCGTGTGTTTATAAATAAACCTGGAGTTTGACGGTAGATTTCTGTTGTCGTGGTTATTTCGTTCACACTTTTACTTTGTCACAATAATAATTTCCATGAGTTATGTTACGGGTCTCATTACCATCCCCCCTAGACTGTCGGGCCAAAAGGGATTCGTAACAGTGAGCGATATGTTTGGAACATCGAATTGAAATAAAATCGTAGTATTGAATCGCAATACATATTGTATCGGCACCTAAGTATAGTCATATATTGTGAGGTCCCTGGCAATTCCCAGCCCTAGTTAACGTGTAAACTTTGACAGCCTTTAATGTCACAAGAGACAGAGCAGCTCGCAGCCACTGTCATGGTGGCTTTGTCTGGCTGTTTTAGTTAGTGTGTCTGTGCATGGGTGCATACTGGTACGTGTGTGCCTGCTTGCCTGTATGTATTTGCATTAGTTTGTGCCACAGCCCTGCAGTTCGCCCCCTGAATACATCATGTTGCTTTGACAGTCAGGGTAGAGGACAGGGTGAGTGGCGGGGGATGGAGTGATGGAAATGGAGAGAGATGAAGGGAGGTAGAGGGAGGGAGCGGGCGGGCGTATCTACAGCTTACTTAGGGAAAGGCCAGTGCTGTTAAAGTGTATGACAGAGGGATCATGGGCTAATTACGAGCTCTAATGCCATTAACTGTTTTGGCACTGGGAGTGGATTGCCATGTTGCTGCTTCACCTCAGCAACACAATCCTATTAACCATCGCCAACAGTTGCCAATCTGATTCGGGAGTGGAGGGTGTCCTGTGATGGGAGTGAAGGCTGGGGGATGGATGGAGCGAGGAAAGGAGAGAGGAGGTGGGGTGCATTTGCCCGCTTGCGTAATCAGAGTGGCGGAGGCACTCCGCCAGCGATCTTGCCATTGTCTTAAAGGGAGACAGGGTTGAAGTTTCTGTCAACTAGTTGGCACTCTCTCGTGTGCTGTCAGACTTGTCGCCTGGCTACCATCCGCCACCACCTAGCACCTCCCGTTATGTGTTATGGCTGTGGGGGAGATCTGCTACAGAATGGCCTGTGTTATAGCGTCTGCTCTGCCTGGTTATGTGTTGCAGGCCAGGAACTCACTGCTGTGTTAATTTATGGTGCTGTGGAGGTGAATTCCCCCTCACTGCATTGGAAATCAAACACGACAGGCCCAATAGAGCACTGTGTTCCCTGGACATTGTTGTAATGCTGCCTGGTTGCATGAGTTTTTGTGTGTGTAGAGATGTGTGATTGGTATAGGGTTGCAGAGGGAGGGTATATTACTGGAAACTTTCTACGTTTACCAGTAAACTACCAGAATTTTGGTAACTTTCAAGTTTTATTTTGAATTGTGTAAGATGACATGTAATGGCCGTTTTGGGTACCTCAGAATAGCACAGGTATTTGCAATTATCTCTTACCCTCTGTGTGGCCTTATCATATGTACTAATGAAATAATGAAATAGAATGACAAAGCTGTAAAATATCCTAAATACACTGCTCAAAAAAATAAAGGGAACACTTAAACAACACAATGTAACTCCAAGTCAATCACACTTCTGTGAAATCAAACTGTCCAATTAGGAGTCAACACTAATTGAAAATATATTTCACATGCTGTTGTGCAAATGGAATAGACAAAGGGTGGAAATTATAGGCAATTAACAAGACACCCCCAATAAAGGAGTGGTTCTGCAGGTGGTGACCACAGACCACTTCTCAGTTCCTATGCTTCCTGAATGACGTTTTGGTCTCTTTTGAATGCTTGCGGTGCTTTCACTCTAGTGGTAGCATGAGACGGAGTCTACAACCCACACACGTGGCTCAGGTAGTGCAGCTCATCCAGGATGGCACATCAATGTGAGCTGTTGCAAGAAGGTTTGCTATGTCTGTCAGCGTAGTGTCCAGAGCATGGATGTGCTACCAGGAGATAGGCCAGTACATCAGGAGATGTGGAGGAGGCCGTAGGAGGGCAACAACCCAGCAGCAGGACCGCTACCTCCGCCTTTGTGCAAGGAGGAGCAGGAGGAGCACTGCCAGAGCCCTGCAAAATGACCTCCAGCAGACCACAAATGTGCATGTGTCTGCTCAAATGGTCAGAAACAGACTCCATGAGTGTGTTATGAGGGCCCGATGTCCCCAAGTGGGGGTTGTGCTTACAGCCCAACACCGTGCAGGACGTTTGGCATTTGCCAGAGAACACCAAGATTGGCAAATTCACCACTGGCACCCTGTGCTCTTCACAGATGAAGACAGGTTCACACTGAGCACATGTGACTGACGTGACAGAGTCTGGAGACGCCGTGGAGAACGTTCTGCTGCCTGCAACATCCTCCAGCATGACCGGTTTGGCAGTGGGTCAGTCATGGTGTGGGGTGGCATTTCTTTGCGGGGCCGCACAGCCCTCCATGTGCTCGCCAGAGGTAGCCTGACTGCCATTAGGTACCGAGATGAGATCCTCAGACCCCTTGTGAGACCATATGCTGGTGCGGTTGGCCCTGGCTTCCTCCTAATGCAAGACAATGCTAGACCTCACGTGGCTGGAGTGTCAGCAGTTCCTGCAAGAGGAAGGCATTGATGCTATGGACTGGCCCGCCCGTTCCCCTGAACTGAATCCCATTGAGCACTGGGACATCTGGGACATCATGTCTCGCTCCATCCACCAATGCCACATTGCACCACAGACTGTCCAGGAGTTGGCGGATGCTTTAGTCCAGGTCTGGGAGGAGATCCCTCAGGAGACCATCCGCCACCTCATCAGGAGCATGCCCAGGCATTGTAGGGAGGTCATACAGGCACGTGGAGGCCACACACACTACTGAGCCTCATTTTGACTTCTTTTAAGGACATTACATCAAAGTTGAATCAGCCTGTAGTGTGGTTTTCCACTTTCATTTTGAGTGTGACTCCAAATCCAGACCTACATGGGTTGATAAATTTGATTTCCACTGATAATTTGTGTTTGATTTTGTTGTCAGCACATTAAACTATGTAAAGAAAAAAGTATTTAATAAGAATATTTCATCCATTCAGATCTAGGATGTGTTATTTAGTGTTCCCTTTATTTTTTTGAGCAGTGTATAAACCATCAACTTGTTCAATACCATTGGGGTTTAATATGAGTGTTTCAGCATGAAATATCCTTTATACACTGAGTCTACAAAACAAACTGAGTTGCCCTCAGAACAACCTCAAATCGCCGAGGCATGGACTCTACAAGGTGTCGAAAGAGTTGACTCCAATGATTTTCACAGTTGTGTTAAGTTGGATGGATTTCATTTGGGTGGTGGACCATACACATGATAAAACTGTTGAGCATGAAAAATCCACCAGAGTTGCAGTTCTTGACACACTCAAAACGGGGCGTCTGGCACCTACTATCATACCCCGTTCAAAGGCACTTAAATCTTTTGTCTTGCCCATTCACCCTCTGAATGTCACACATACACAATCCATGTCTCAATTGTCTCAAGGCTTAAAAATCATTGTTTAACCTGACTCCACGCCCCTTCATCTACACTGATTTAAGTGGATTTAACCAGTTGGATTTAGGGGGCGCTATTTTAATTTTTGGATGAAAAATGTTCCCGTTTTAAACAAGATATTTTGTCACGAAAAGATGCTTGACTATGCATATAATTGACAGTTTTGGAAAGAAGACACTCTGACGTTTCCAAAACTGCAAAGATATTGTCTGTGAGTGCCACAGAACTGATGTTACAGGCGAAACCCAGATACAAATCCAACCAGGAAGTGCCGCATTTTTTGAAACCGCCACATGCCAATGAATCCTTATATGGCTGTGAATGAGCTTACGTTATCCACGTTTTCCCCAAGGTGTCTACAGCATTGTGACGTCTTTTTAGGCATTTCCCTTGAAGAATGGCTGTAAGGGACCATATATGGCATGTGGTCACATGGTGTCTCCCGCAGAAAACATTGCGTAAAATACTGAGGTAGTCATTTTTCCAATTGCTTCTTATGAGAAACCAACTGCCTCGGCGGATATATTATTGAATATATTTGTTGTTAACACCTTGAGGATGGATCCTAAACAACGTTTGCCGTGTTTCTGTCGATATTATGGAGCAAATTTTGAAAAAAGTTTGGCGTTATAGTTGTAGCATTTTAGGGTCGATTTCTCAGCCAAGCATGATGAACAAACGGGAGCTATTTCGCCTACAAAAATAAACTTTTTGGAAAAAAGGAACATTTGCTATCTAACTGGGAGTCTCCTGAGTGAAAGCATCTGAAGGTCTTCAAAGGTAAATTATTTAATTTGGTTGCTTTTCTTATTTTTGTGAAAATGTTGCCTGCTGCCAGCAGAGCCTAGCATAGCATTATGCCATGATAAACTTACACAAATGCTTGTCTAGCATTGGCTGTAACGCATATTTTGAAAATCTGAGATGACAGTGTTGTTAACAAAAGGCTAAGCTTGTGTTTGAATATATTTATTTCATTTCATTTGCGATTTTCATGAATAGGAAAAGTTTATAGGGGTATTTATGTCTGTTGCGTTATGCTAATGCGTTTGAGGCTATGATTACACTCCCGGATACGGGTTTGCTCGTCGCAAAAGGTTAACATCAGTAAGCTTTCACCTGGATTCACCTGGCCAGTCTCTCATGTTCCTAATGTTTTGTAAACTCAGTGTAGATATTTTTACACACTTTTATTTATTTTTCTATGTCAATAGGTATTTGTTTTCAATGTTTTGGCATCAGACTGGTGGCAGTTATCAAAATAACGTAATTGGAAGACTTGCGGGGGTTAATTGAAAATTATGTAATTGTTGATTTCCACTAATTAGGCTATTTTCTCTTGAACCATATGGTCTATCTACGAGAAAGTATAACTTTAAAAGTTACCATAGATGCCATAGAGTGTCTGTTAATTATCAAAATTGCAGAAGATTCCGGTAACTTTGGTAAATTACCGGTAGCTTTGCAACCCTTGTATGTTCAATTCATGTTTGCATGAAGGTGTTCAAAGTTCAAGTTCAATGTTACCATGCAGGATGTACATGTATGTCTTAGTGTTTATGGTAAAGACGTATAGATCTATTGGACAGTATGTATGTGTGTGGGTGGATGGTTGTCTTAATTATTAAATGAAAATGTTTTGACTATAGTAAATGTGTAAGATAGAGGCTTATCCACTATCCAATGTATTGAAGTGTATTGGAGATGGTTAATAGAAGCGTTTTCCACGTACACGGTACACCCACTATAACCTCCAGCATGACCATTGTTTACTTAATAGGTTTCTTAAGAAGTCTCCGGTGAGCTTGCAGAGGACATAGATTCCAGTAATGTAGCATCTGTCCCACTGAACAAGACCCTTGGGAGAGTTCAACCACTGTGCCACCATGTTCGCACAGAAAATGTTTTCAAAAGGAAATGGAACAAAAATTACTCCGCCATGCACAATCCCACGGAAGGGATGCTTATGCAAATCAAAATGGGCAATTACATTTACGGCCAACAGCAAGGAGGAAGAAACAAAACAACAAAAGCAAATGTTTCCCATCAACAACAAAAAATAGGTATGCTCTCCATTTATTAATATCTCGCTTTCAATTTGCACTTAGCAATTACAGGTTGGTGGCGCACAATGGAAAGTGATGATTATAAAATGTCTAGGACATTCCATTCGGTCCAGGTGGACTTCCATTCAAGGCACATAGCGTGGGGAAATTACTGTGCAAGAGTGGCTCAAACCTTTAGTAATGATTAACAAATGCATGGCGACGGCTATCGCAGCTGCAATGCATCACCAATAAATACCATGTCAAAATTAATAATAGGTTAATAAAATCTCCATGGACAAAAAAAAAAACACACAGGAATGGCAGGAGCTTTGGAGAACGCCTGTTACAATAAAAATCAATTGGCCTGCCAGCACAGCAAGAACATTACCCTCCCCATCTCCTCTTTAAAGGCATCAGGCTGCAATTAGTCACAGTTTCTCTCCCCAGCTTTCCCTAGGAAGCCAGATAATTAAGTCATGGAGGGGGGACCTTTATGACCCTCCCCAGCCAAACTCTACTGTAGTATTGACCAATCAGCTTGATCCTCTTTATCACTTTCCCTGTCGTTAGGAGATACAGTGCCTTGCGAAAGTATTCGGCCCCCTTGAACTTTGCGACCTTTTGCCACATTTCAGGCTTCAAACATAAAGATATAAAACTGTATTTTTTGTGAAGAATCAACAACAAGTGAGACACAATCATGAAGTGGAACGACATTTATTGGATATTTCAAACTTTTTTAACAAATCAAAAACTGAAAAATTGGGCGTGCAAAATTATTCAGCCCCTTTACTTTCAGTGCAGCAAACTCTCTCCAGAAGTTCAGTGAGGATCTCTGAATGATCCAATGTTGACCTAAATGACTAATGATGATAAATACAATCCACCTGTGTGTAATCAAGTCTCCGTATAAATGCACCTGCACTGTGATAGTCTCAAAGGTCCGTTAAAAGCGCAGAGAGCATCATGAAGTACAAGGAACACACCAGGCAGGTCCGAGATACTGTTGTGAAGAAGTATAAAGCCGGATTTGGATACAAAAAGATTTCCCAAGCTGGAAGAAAAAAAAGGTTGCAACGTTCAAGGGGGCCGAATACTTTCGCAAGGCACTGTAGCATGCAAATTACTCTCCTGCTGAGGATGTCCAGATAACACAGCTGATTTGTGTCACAGGTTCTGGCTCATAATGGAGGGGGTTAATGGAAGGTGTGTGTGTGTGTGTGTGTGTGTGTGTGTGTGTGTGTGTGTGTGTGTGTGTGTGTGTGTGTGTGTGTGTGTGTGTGTGTGTGTGTGTGTGTGCGCGCGCGCCATGAGGGTTGTGTATGGACGTGAACCCCGCCCGCCCTTTGTATGCCAGCCAGCCAGGCAGGCAAGCAGAGGCATTCAGTGAGAGCGTTGGTTGGTTAAGCCAGGCTCAGTGACTTGTCTGCTCCGGTTGCTCCTGTAAGCCCCCGTGACAGCAGTCTGTGTCCCAGGGGGACGGGGAGAGAACACCGCAGGCTGCAGGCCCTTGTTGTTCAAGTGCAGCTGCCCTACTTACTCATATTTGCAATGCTGATCACAGAGGTGATTGTACCCACACGCTGAGCCCAGGGATAGCGCTTTGCCTTTGTTTTTGTGGGCCGCTTGCCCTCTTTTCCATCAGGCACTGGGTGAGGGATGCTTTTAGGTCGGGGGGGGGGGGGGAATTGGGTGGCACGAGCGATCTCTCCATCTCTCCCTTTCTCTTTGGAGGAGGGAAGATGCAGGGCTGTGGATGGCTAATACACCCTCAGACAAGATATATTGTGCTGAGAAGTGGAGTGGATGGTGGAGGTGTCTGCTTTCGCTCCACTCGTTTCATCTCACTCTCTTTTAGCTGTCTGCCTCCTTTTAGCTGTCTCTTTGTCTCTCTTTATCCCGCTCTCTCTTTCTTTCTCACTCACTCAGATTCTCTCTACCTTACTGCTCCTCTCTCCAGTTTTCATTTGTGCATACACACACACACACACACACACACACACACACACACACACACACACACACACACACACACACACACACACACACACACACACACACACACACCATCTCTTCCTCTTCTTTGAGATGGCGTTGATTAGTGTTGATGAAAAAGGAAGCCCGTTTGAACAGCAGGATGTCCTCTAAACAGCTGTGGCTGTTAGATTGTCAGAACACTTCTATTAACTGTCAATCTTCCACCCACCACTCTACTCCATGTTCTGACAATCTCGCCTTTCTTATTGTCATTGAAATGGAAATCCCACTGTTAACAACAACGGCTGCGGGTGATGAGTCGCTGTACTCTGTATTCATACCCCATCCTCCCCTTTTAACCACCTTTTCATGTGCATCTTTATCAGTTAGCATGTATTACCAGCCTTCCTTACATATTGAATTTTATTTTATTTAACCTTTGTTTAACTAGGCAAGTCAGAAGAAATTCTTATTTAAAATGACCCTAAGCTACCGGCCACCCAAGAAACGCAGTAGAAACATGTCATGAACAGCTTGTTCCTTACATAATGCAGTGATTGTAAGACAGCCATTTGACAGATTCTATACTGTATATTTACCCTTGACCGTATTAGTCTCTTATTAAATGCCTAACAGGGCAAGAGGTTACCCACTCTGCTCCCTCTGTCAAGCACTCAAGTATTCCTTCACTAAAATATTGATGGCTGCTCAATCTTGCGTGTTCCAGTGCTGGAGAATGGATTGAAACAATACGTACCATATGAGAATCACGTCTATCTTTGCTTGTCTCTGCCCAGACGTACTGAGCTGATACAGTTTTACTAAAAATGATGCCATCTTATGTAATTCACAAGTAGCAACATCATTAAAGTATTGAAATCCCTTGAAAAGATGAAGACACTCATGTTAAGCTATTTTCCCACAAACCATACTTGTACTTACAATAAGAGCCAACCAGAGCGTCAAGACACTAAATAATGATGGATTCCATATACTATTAACAAACTACACGTGCTGTGCATTTTCTAAGGACACTTACTGTAGATGCATGCAGCAACAGAATCGACTACACAACAAATTGGACAGTGTTACCTACTGTTGATTATTCAATGCAACATTTCTAGTGTTGATTCAGGTGTTCTATTATCACTCATTGGTGTAAAAGAACCCCAGTGTTAAACCAAAACCACACCCATCTATCATATTTCCCAGCATGCTCTATTGTATTTTTTTTTAGCATTGTTTGTTTCAATGTCTCAGTTTTTGCATGTACATTGATAGATTAATGCATCTTATGCAACTCAAATATAAATAACATTCATTTTTCTAAACTTATCCAATCTGTTAGTTAGACTTATTGTACCCGTTACTGAATGGGTACAATTTTGTCCAGTTTTGATAATTTAGGTAGTCTCGTACCTTAGTCTTCCCATCCCGGCAGTCATTCTGAATGCAGGTTGCAGCTAGGTATGTACAGAGAAGGAGCTGCCAGATCCATCATAATGGCCCGGAAGTAAAGCTGTGCTGGGAGCCAGATCGTCATATGACCCTAAATATTTTATTTTGGAATTACCAGCACACGTGATACATTGTATCATTTCATTTGACTGCGAGAACCACAAGTTATTTCAAGTTTCGCACTGTAGGCCACGTTTTGAATGTTTGTATAAAAATGAAGTCTATACACTCGGAGAAAAAAAATTGCTATTTTTCTACACAGAAACTTTGTGGTTCTTTTGGAGGAGTTTAAAGAACCTTACTAAAAAAGGTTATATATATACACCGAGTGTACAAAACACCATGACATCGACTGACCAGTTGAATCCAGGTGACGGCTACTATATGATCACTTATTGACGTCACTCGTAAAATTAACTTCAGTCAGTGAAGGGGAGGAGACAGGTTAAAGAAGGAGTTTTAAGGTGGAGACAATTGAGACATGGATTGTGTATGTGTGCCATTCAGAGAGTGAATTGGCAAGACAAAATATTTAAGTGCCTTTGAACGGGTATGGTAGTAGGTGCCAGGCGCACCGGTTTGTGTCAAGAACTGCAACGGTGCTAGGCTTTTCACTCTCAACAGTATCCCGTGCGTATCAAGAATGGTCCACCACCCAAAGAACATCCAGCCAACTTAAACACAAAGGTGAGAGGCAATGGAGTCAGCATCCCTGTGGAACGCTTTCGACACCGTGCCCCGAAGAATTGAGGTCGTTCTGAGGGCAAAAACGGGTGCAACTCAATAATAGGAAGGGTTAGGGTTCCTAATGTTTTGTACACTCAGTGTATATACCCAGTAAAGGAGTGAGAATGGAGCAGAGGGCACATTTTGTTGTTCACTGTAACTAATGGACAAAGGATTTTGTATTGTAAAGAAGTCAGCCAGACCCTCCATGGCCACAAGTGCATATTTCTATTCTATTTTTGCATATAATGACAAACTAGGCCCTCAAAATAAGGCTTTATCTATTGTGTTAACAAAATTCATTTTAATGATAACCTACTGTATTCGCTTAGGATCCCACTTGGTGAAGGCCACGTGATTGAAAAAAGGATGAATGCAACAACCATGTCTCTGTCACTAACAAATAGTCATGGGTAGTAAACTCTAATATTCACCCAAAAGGCACTCTGGGAAATGTGCAAATAAGGCTTTACACTAAGCAGTGTGTTCATTTAAGTGTGGACCTGTATAGACACCGGACCAGTATTAACTTTAACACGCTCAGTGTTGATTTAACACCGAAGAAAGTGCTGTGTAGGTACTGTATGTAAATTGCACTTGACTACTCATTGATATGAATGCCATGACTCAATCATACTTTACTGTTAAGTCGAGTACCTCGGCCTCAGTTGAAGCTTCTGCAGGGAGGACGGATCATAATAATGGCTGGAATGGAGTCAACGGAATGGTATCAAACACATCAAACACGTGGTTTCCATGTGGTTGATACCACTCCATTGACTCCATTCCAGCCATTATTATTAGCCCCCTCAGGAGCCTCCACTGATAGGCCTATAGCTAATGCGCCTGCATGAAATAGTCCACCACTGACATGCATTGACATCGGTACCTTTTCCCATTGCGTTTTTCTTAGTTAGTTGTCGAGAGGTAATGGCTCTCTCTCCGGGGGTGCTGTTACTTCTCATCCTCCCTATAATGGAGAGCAGGGAGTTCAGCCCTGCCTGGGCGTGTCACTGAGACACTGCACTGTCTTTTTCTCTGCCTCTGATATCTGGCTCGCCTTAGCAGAGCAGAGAGCAGCTCTCCTCTCTCAGTCCCTACTGATATACCACCTGTGTGGCTCGATATCTCCCCCAACTGGCAGAGAGCCGTAACTACACATCCATGTTTTCTCCACCTTCTCCCACCTCCTCTTCCCCGATTGAAAGTCCATCTCTTTCATATCCCTGCAGTTAGAGCATTGATATTCAGAGTGGGTTCCCTGGCAGTGTGAAATAATTACGTTCATGCATTTCTATGTAAACGTTATGAGAATGGAATGGTGTGCACAAACAATAAACAAAAGGATCTCGTAACAGATATCCATTAGCTATTCTGGAGCATTTCTGAATATTTACATAAAGGATTGCCTTGTGAAATTCTATTTGAGTGTGTGTTATAGACAGATGGGGTGTCATAATGGTTTGAAGTGGTGGGGTGTGGTAGAATGAAGTGCGGTGTCAAGGGAGCAGCATTGATATCTTCTCCTCTTTCTGTAGCCTCCACAGATATCCCCGTTATCTTGGCGAACCTGCAACAAATTCACATCATGACATTCTGACTAAACTGTAGTAAAGCGTGCATGTTTTCATATCCAAGCACACCTTTAGGGAACAGGTCTGGGAATGGACTAGGTACAGTGCATTCGGAAAGTATTCAGAACCCTTACCTTTTTTCACATTTTGTTACGTTACATCCTTATTCTAAAATGGAATAAATACATTTTCCTCATCAATCTACATACAATACCCCATAATGACAAAAGTGAATACAGGTTTTTTGATTTTTTTGCAAAATGTATTAAAAATGAAAACAGAAATACCTTGAGAGGAGCTGCAGAGAAGAATGTCAGAAACTCACCAAACACAGGTGTGCCAAGCTCATTCAAGGGTTTTTCTTTATTTTTTACTATTTTCTACATTCTAGAAATATAGTGAAGACATCAACACTATAAAATAACATATACAAATATTTTGTTTTAATTGAGATTCTTCAAAGTAGCCACCCGTTGCCTTGATGACAGCTTTTCACACACTCTTGGCATTCTCTCAACCAGCTTCATCTGGAATGCTTTTCTAACAGTCGTGAAGGAGTTCCCACATATGCTGAGCACTTGTTGGCTGCTTTTCCTTCACTCTACACTCCAACTCATCCCAAACCATCTCAATTGGGTTGAGGTCGGTTGATTGTGGAGGCCAGGGCATCTGATGCAGCACTCCATCACTCTCCTCCTTGGTCAAATAGTGTGTTAGATCATTGTCCTGTTGAAAAACAAATGATTGTGGGACTAAGTGTAAACCAGATGGGATGGCGTATAACTGCAGAATGCTGTTAAGTGTGCCTTGAACTCTAAATAAATCACTGATAGTGTCACCAGCAAGCATCCACACACCATCACACCTCCTCCTCCATGCTTCACGAACCACACATGCAGAGATCATCCATTCAGCTACCTTTAGTCTCACAAAGACATGGCGGTTGGAACCAAAAATCTCAAATGTGGACACATCAGACCAAAGGACAACTTTCCCAGGTCTAATGTCCATTGCACGTGTTTCTTGGCCCAGGCAAGTCTCTTTCTCTTATTGGTGTCCTTTAGTAGTGGTTTATTTGTAAAAATTTGACCATGAAGGCCTGATTCACACAGTCTCCTCTGAGCAGTTGATGTTGAGATGTGTCTGTTACTTGAACTCTGTGAAGCATTTATTTGGGCTGCAATCTGAGGTGCAGTTAACTCTGATGTTAACTCTGGGTCTCCCTTTCCTGTGTCGTTCCTCATGAGAGCCAGTTTCATCATAGCGCTTGATGGCTGATGTAACTGCACTTGAAGAAACTTCCAAAGTTCTTGAAATTTTCCGGATTGAATGACCTTCATGTGTTAAAGTAATAAAGGACTGCCATTCCTCTTTGCTTATTTGAGCTGTTCTTGACATAATATGGACTTGGTCTTTTGCCATATAAGGCTATCTTCTGTATACCATCCATACCTTGTCACAACACAACTGATTGGCTCAATCACATTAAGAAGGAAATAAATTCCACAAATTAACTTTTAACAAGGCACACCTGTTTTAATTGAAATGCATTCCAGGTGACTACCTCATGAAGCTGGTTGACAGAATGCCAAGAGTGTTGTAACATTCGTCTTCCTCCTCTTCTGAGGAGGAGTAGCAAGGATCGGAGGACCAATGCGCAGCGTGGTACGTGTTCATGATGAATTTATTAAAACACAGTACACTGAAACAAAACAGTCCTGTCTGGTGACATACAAAGACAGAAAACAATCACCCACCAAACACAGGTGGGAAAAGGCTACCTAAGTATGATTCTCAATCAGAGACAACTAGCGACACCTGCCTCTGATTGAAAACCATACCAGGCCAAATGCAAAACACAACATAGAAAAATGAATATAGACAACCCACCCCAACTCCCTGACCAACCGAAAACAAAGACATAACAAAAGAACTAAGGTCAGAACGTGACATTACCACTCCGGCCGCAAAACCTGAACCTATAGGGGAGGGTCTGGGTGGGTGTCTGTCCGCGGTGGTGGCTCTGGCGCGGGATGTGGACCCCACTCCACCATAGTCTTTCCCCGCCTCTTAACCCACCTCCGGACAGGTGGGCAATTCGGACGGCGTAACGGACGGCGTAACGGATGGCTCCAGCAGCTCCTGACTGACAGGCGGCTCCGGCAGCTCCTGAGCTTCCGGAGCCGCCCGCCTGTACTGAGCTCCGGAGCCGCCCGCTTGTCCTGAGCTGCCCGCCGCCCGCCTGTCCTGAGCTGCCGGAGCCGCCCGCCTGTCCTGAGCTGCCGGAGCCGCCCGCCTGTCCTGAGCTGCCGGAGCCGCCCGCCTGTCCTGAGCTGCCGGAGCCGCCCGCCGCCTGTCCCGGAGCCGCCCGCCTGTCCTGAGCTGCCGGAGCCGCCCGCCTGTCCTGAGCTGCCGGAGCCGCGGCACAATGAGCAGGCCTGTCTTGGCGCAGAGAACAGTAAAGGAGGGCATGAGCTGCCAGCTCAGGACAGGCGGGCGGCTCCGGCAGCTCAGGACAGGCGGGCGGCTCCAGCAGCTCAGGACAGGCGGGCGGCTCCGGCAGCTCAGGACAAGCGGGCGGCTCCGGCAGCTCAGGACAGGTGGGAGACTCTGGCAGCACTGGACAGGCGGAAGCACCTGTAGCGAGAAGACAGAGACAGCCTGGTGCGGGGGGCTGCCACCTGAGGCCTGGTGCATGGAGGAGGCACCGGATAGCCCGAACCGTGGAGGCGCACTGGAGGTCTCGAGCACCGAGCCTGCACAACCCTACCTGGCTGGATACTCCATGTAGCCAGGCCAGTGCGGCGAGGTGGAATAGACAGCACTGGGCTGTGCTGGCGAACCGGGGACACCATGCGTAGGGCTGGAACCATGTACCCAGGCCCGAGGAGACGCACTGGAGACCAAATGCGCTGAGCTGGCTCCATGGCACCTGGCGTGATGCCCACTCTAGCCCGGCTGATACGAGGAGCTGCGATGTAACGCACCGGGCTATGCCTGCGCACCGGGGACACCGTGCGCCTCACGGCATAACACGGTGCCTGCCCGGTCCACCTCTCTCCACAGTAAGCACGGGGAGTTGGCGCAGGTCACCTGCTTCTGATTGAACCATACCAGGCCAAACGCAAAACACAACATAGAAAAACGAACATAGGCAACCCACCCCAACTCACGCCCTGACCAACCTAAAACAAAGACATTACAAAAGAACTAAGATCAGAACGTGACAAGTGTGCAAAGCTGTCATCAATGCAAAGGGTGGCTACTTTGAAGAATCGCAAATATAAGATATATATAAAATATATATAAACACTTTTTTGGTTACTACATGACTCCATATGTGTTATTTAATTGTTTTGATGTCTTTGCTATTATTCTAAAATGTATCAAATAGTAAAAATAAAGAAAAACCCTTGGATGAGAAGGTGTGTCCAAACTTTTGACTGATAGTGTTCATTTGAATTATTTTTTTTGTGTTAATGGGCTATTGTGTGTAGATTGATTAGAACAATATAATCCAACAAAATTGATAATGAACTGTATCTATTCTTTTCAGGTCCCTGATAAAAATGTAAGCATTTCATTTTAGAAATATGTTATATTTACAGCTATCAGCGTAAAGGTTCTTTCTATCCATCCCAAAACAACAAATACAATGATAACAATGTTGTTGTTTTCATTGTATTTGTTTTTTTTTTCAATGCTGTTTTCATTGTTGTTGTATCCTAACCGCCTTTCCCCTTGTCTTCCAGGAGCCTAGCCATGGAGCACCTGCTCCTGTGCCTGGCCCTCCTCGCTGCGCCCGTCGCCACCATGCTGTGCCCCAAGCGCTGCACCTGCCAGAACCTCATGCCCTCCTATACTGTTCTCTGCGCCAAGACAGGCCTGCTCTTCGTGCCGCCAAACATTGACCGGCAGACTGCCGAGCTGCGCCTCATGGACAACTTCATAACCACCCTTCGTCACCGTGACTTTGCCAACATGAGCAGCCTCATCCACCTGACGCTGTCGCGCAATACCATTAGCCAGATCAAGCCGTATGCCTTCGCCGACCTGCAGGACCTGCACGCCCTGCACCTGGACGCCAACCGGCTCACCATGCTGGACGACACCCACTTCCAGGGCCTGGTCAACCTCAGGCACATGATCCTGGCCAACAACCAGCTGCACAGCATCTCAGAGGGGGCCTTTCAGGACTTCCTGGAGACCCTAGAAGACCTGGACCTGTCCTACAACAACCT
This sequence comes from Oncorhynchus masou masou, assembly GCF_036934945.1. Lineage (NCBI taxonomy): Eukaryota > Metazoa > Chordata > Actinopteri > Salmoniformes > Salmonidae > Oncorhynchus > Oncorhynchus masou. The sequence goes on from NC_088224.1 coordinate 55,548,311, forward strand.
GGTGAACATTCCCTGGGAGACCATTGGCCTGCTGGCCAGTGTCAACACCCTCAGTCTGGACCACAACCTCATAGAGATGGTCCCCGAGGGCATCTTCTCCAACCTGCACAAGCTGGCGCGTCTAGACATGACCTCCAACAAGCTGAAGAAAATCCCTCCAGATCCCCTGTTCCTGAGGATCCCAGTGTACGCTAAGCTGAAAGGTTCTCCACTCACATCCCTGGTGCTGAGCTTCGGTGGGAACCCGCTGCACTGTAACTGTGAGCTAGTGTGGCTGAGGAGGCTGACCAGGGAAGATGACCTGGAGACCTGCGCCTCCCCCCGAGAGCTCGCCGGCAAGTATTTCTGGACCATCCGCGAGGAGGAGTTTGTGTGCGAGCCACCCATGATCACGCGGCACACCTCCAAGATGTTTGTGATGGAGGGTCAGGAGGTGAGCCTACGCTGTAAGTCAGTGGGCGACCCGGAACCTTCGACACATTGGGTCAGCCCAGAGGGGAAGCTGATTGGGAACACGTCCCGCACCATCTGCTATGAGAACGGCTCGTTGGACATCCTCACCACCACTGTGAAGGACTCTGGGAAGTTCACATGCATCGCATCCAACGCCGCCGGCGAGGCCACGGCGCCCGTGGAGCTGGTGGTTAACCCCTCGCCACATTTTGACCCCAAGCTGGAGCCCGAGCCAGGCCCCTCTGACATCCCCACCTCCATCAAATCCAATGCCAGTGGGGGCCACGCCCGCACCGACCATCAGAGGGTCAGTGTGTCAGAGCTGAGCTCGACCTCGGTCACCATCCGATGGCCCCCTCAGCACCACATTCCGGGGGTCCGTATGTACCAGATCCAGTACAACAGCTCCTCTGACGACATCCTCATATACAGGTGAGCTGGGAACCACATGCTTGTACAAAAAGATCATATAAGATGATCTCTATGGGGGGGGTGGTTAATGTTATCCCTATAAAGCCAACGGGTATCTTTGTGTGGAAGGTGGTCTTCAAGTGTGGCATTGCATACTGTGGGTCTCTTGTTGTTCTTCGACAGTTCATGAGCCTCCAAATTGATCCCCATTAACAGCCTGGTTTAGAGAGGCACTGAATCACGTTGATAATGAATGTAGTGCCCGATGACAACATGAGTGGGCTTAACTCATCGCTGAAGAAGTCACAGAGCGAAATGCAGAAACACTAGAACATGATGCCCACAGGGAAAACGACAAAGAAGTTCTGAAGAAAATGTGTTGGAATGACTTAATGTGCCGACATCTATTGCCACACCAACCTATATAGCATTACTGTGCAGTAGCCATTAGCTATAATATGTCTGGCAGTGAAGAGCCTATAAGAAGAGAACTTGTTGCCATCAATCATCTCCATAGAACTGAGATGGAGATGCAGTTCAATATTGACCTTTCTGATATCAGATTCAGATTTTAGGTGGGTTGATTGCCAAGTATCAAAAGCCAAGCATTCAATGACACAATGGACTGAAGGTTGCAATGCCTCACTCGTACTGTTACGCCTCACTCGTACTGTAACGCCTCACTGTAATGCCTCACTCGTACTGTAATGCCTCACTGTAATGCCTCACCCGTACTGTAACGCCTCACTGTAATGCCTCACCCGTACTGTAACGCCTCACTGTAATGCCTCACTCGTACTGTAATGCCTCACCCGTACTGTAACGCCTCACTGTAATGCCTCACTCGTACTGTAACGCCTCACTGTAATGCCTCACTCATACTGTAATGCCTCACTGTACGCCTCACTGTAATGCCTCCTCACTGTAATGCCTCACCCGTACTGTAACGCCTCACTGTAATGCCTCACTCGTACTGTAATGCCTCACTGTAATGCCTCACTCGTACTGTAATGCCTCACTGTAATGCCTCACTCGTACTGTAACGCCTCACTGTAATGCCTCACTCGTACTGTAATGCCTCACTCGTACTGTAACGCCTCACTGTAATGCCTCACTCGTACTGTAACGCCTCACTGTAATGCCTCACTCGTACTGTAACGCCTCACTGTAATGCCTCACTCGTACTGTAACGCCTCACTGTAATGCCTCACTCGTACTGTAATGCCTCACACCCCGTACTGTAACACCTCACTGTAATGCCTCACTCGTACTGTAATGCCTCACTCATACTGTAATGCCTCACTCGTACTGTAACGCCTCACTGTAATGCCTCACTCGTACTGTAATGCCTCACTCGTACTGTAACGCCTCACTGTAATGCCTCACTCGTACTGTAATGCCTCACTCGTACTGTAATGCCTCACTCGTACTGTAATGCCTCACCCATACTGTAACGCCTCACTGTAATGCCTCACTCGTACTGTAATGCCTCACCCATACTGTAACGCCTCACTGTAATGCCTCACTCGTACTGTAATGCCTCACTAATGCCTCGTACTGTAATGCCTCACTCGTACTGTAATGCCTCACTCGTACTGTAATGCCTCACTCGTACTGTAATGCCTCACTCGTACTGTAACGCCTCACTGTAATGCCTCACTCGTACTGTAATGCCTCACCCGTACTCTAAGTGTCATGGAAGGGTTTTGAAAAGTGTTGAGTTTGGCTTTTGTAATTCAGTATTGTTCCTATCAGAAATAACAATATACTGTCCAGACTTTTAAGTGATTGTGATTATTGTAAGCCGTGGACAATAGAGGTATTAACTTCAGTGAGAGAAAATATTTAATATTTTCTATAGCACCCAAAGGAATCCCAGTGCAGAGTTAAACTGATGTAAACACATTACCCCAGTGAAGTGCAATCCGTTCCAGAAGGCAGTATTTGATAACTGATTTTGAATGAGGCACAGTTGAGTTGAACTCTTCACCCCAACTTTAGGAATGAAAATAATATGTTCTTATGGGACTGTTGCAGAGAGCATAAAACACCTGAAACATACCGATTTACACAGAGAAGAAAGGGGGGTCACTCCCACAGTCACTACAGCCCTCTGTTTGTCTCTGCTAAGAATCAAGTGGAACATTAACAGAAAAAAAAGAATTCACTCCTCAAAGTGAAAACCAGAGAAATCGGCGGCCATTAAATTCCCCCAGAGTCGGCTGTGAAACCCCTTTCTTCTCCTAGGGCAATATTCTCCTCTTGAGCTTTCAAAGATTTCTTTAAATTCGCTGTTCAGTGGCTCATTATTTTTTATAGGAGGTGCAGTAGAAAACATCCCCATGAGTGTTGCAGCACCAGCTAATGTTATTAAAGATATTTAGAAGTGAGAGTACTGTACAACATTAGAAGTCTTAAGGGGGGGGGGGGGGGTTTTCCTACGCCTAATGTTATTAAAGATATTTAGAAGTGAGAGTACTGTACGAAGTCTTAAGGGGGGGGGGGGGGGTTTTCCTACGCCACGGCAAAAATAGCCAGCGAGCTCAGATCCATTCACCTCTCTGTTGAAGCACTTCACGGCACTCACACAGTGGATTATTCCACAAGCCTATAATGGACAGACGGTGAGATTCGTTAAAAGACAGAAATGAATCTATTGATTCGATTTTTATATTACACCACGGCCCTCTTCAACATTGCACTGTGGCGTGATTCTCCGTTGAAGCAGCCCTGTTAGTACCTAATTAACTTCCGGCCTTTCCCTGAGGATGGATGAAGACAAAAAAAGACACGTGGGAGAAGCAATTTGCTGTTAATTATGCAAAAAAGCACATGGAGGCCTTTGGTTTATGGCACTGCAAAGTAATCGGTATGCGTTTTTTTTTAATCAATTAGGCACACATGAGTCCAGCTCTGTGTGGACTGACGGTTGTATTGAATTTGGGAGGTCAGAGATGGAGGGAGTGGGTAATGAAGGGACGCGGTGGCCGAGGACAGCTAATATCCTCTCAGACACATTAACATTGTGCTGAAAACAGGAGAGGATTGTGACGGTATCAGCTTTCCTCAGTCTCCTTCTTCTTTCATACATCAAGTCGACTGCACTCTCTATTTTCTCTTCCTTTCGTTCCCTCTCTCTGTCCATCTTTTGACTCCAGATATCCCTACCTAATTGCCTTCATGTTTGTATGGCCTCTTCGGAGACAGTCTTACATGAGAGGATGAGAACTATCCTATGTTAAAGCCATTATAGACAGCATGTGGTAGGGAGATTTCAGCACACACTCACATCCATGATCACACATGCGCGCGCAAGAGTAAACACGCGCGCGCGCGCACACACACACACACACACACACACACACACACACACACACACACACACACACATGTCCCCCTAACCCCTCCTGGCCCCCTGCCTGTAGCATCCATATTCCCATCTCTAATGTGATAGACTGGTGACAGGAGTTATGGCAAGGTCAGGTCTGACTACATCAGTGAGAGCTCCCGCTCCTCTCTCACCATCCCCACCACCTCCTCCCCATTGCATGTAGAGGACCCAGCTTTCTCCTCCATGTCCTCAAAGCCCCACCAGAGGATATAGATGTCGACACATCTGAAGATACAGTATATTGGGGCCTATTATTTTTTGAACCGGGCAACCTCCCTTTTTATACCTAGACTGCATGCTAGGCTGAGGACTAACGAAATGGCCAGACCCATCTGTGGGCGGCTAGTGACCTCCACTCATCCAGAACATCCACTAATGATGAGCGTATATGCTCCGGGGCGTGCAGAACAACATCAAGACAATTCCCCCTAATTAGTGAGATTCCACCTTTCTTAGTAGTTTGATCTTCTCGTTTCCTTTCTTTCGTTCAAGGAAATGTTCACGGAATTGAAAACGTACATTTAGCATTTAGCTCTTATCCAGAGCGATTTACAGTATAGAGAGTTCATACCTTTTTCTGTTCACATCAAATCTAATGTTATTCTTCACATGCCTCGTAAAAACAGCAGGAATTTGTAAAGGAGAATACAGTGGATAAACAGGGTGGCAAGAGCTTAGTAACGGTAGTAAGTCAGTTTAATGGACACAGCAGGTGTAATCTGTGGATAAGGCAGGGCAGAGGAGGGTACTCTGAGACAGTACGAGTCCCGCCGTGTGAGCGTAGAGGTTGGCCCCGCTGGCGCCTGCATTTAGAGGAGAAATGTTTAATGCACACACTGTCACCCACGCTGTCACCCCTTGGGCGCATTGGAATTCCGCTCCATGTTTCGTCACCTCGGAGCCCCCGGGCCCCTATGTCCCTGTTGATAAATGGAGCAGTTTGGCACGCTAGCCACCGGGGTAGCAGCAGACACACACACACACAGACACACACACACACACACACACACACATGCAGGAACGTGCTCAGACACACACATACACACTCACGCACCTTAGCCAATGTGTGGTCTAGTGTTTGTAAGACAGAAAGTAAACCTGACAATGGAGAGTGCAGAATGAGAAGAGAGCATGAAAGTGTGTGGTCAGGGTAGTAAAGGTTAAACATAATCTCCAGGTACTGAAAGTATAGGTTGTTGAGTTCACTGCCTTCATACAAGCTTTCAGTTTTCGGATTACTGCTAGAATGTTCACTCTGTCAATAACATTGTTCTCTCTCTCTCTCTCTCTCTCTCTCTCTCTCTCTCTCTCTCTCTCTCTCTCTCTCTCTCTCTCTCTCTCTCTCTCTCTCTCTCTCTCTCTCTCTCTCTCTCTCTCTCTCTCTCTCTCAGGATGATCCCTGCGTCTCATAAGTTCTTCCTACTCAGTGACTTGGCCACTCAACGGGATTATGACCTGTGTGTGTTGGCGGTGTACGACGATGGCGTCACGGCCCTAACCGGCACCCGCCTGGTGGGCTGCGTGGCTTTCACCACAGAGCGCGAGTACCGTCAGTGCCGCTCCCTCCACGACCAATTCCTGGGCGGAACCATGATCATCGTGATCGGCGGTATCATCGTGGCATCCGTGCTTGTCTTCATCTTCATCCTCCTCATGAAATACAAGCTGCACAGCAACCATTACAAGCAGAAGGCGGCACACGTCAGCAACGTGTGCTCTCAGACCAACGGAGGCCAGGCGGCGGGCGGGGGAGGCCCTCCCATCCCCCCTTCTTCCTCAGGCTCGGCTAATAAGCCCATGCCTCCTGGCCCAGTGGACAGGGTAGGGCATGAGGGACCCCATCAGGCCTCGGAAGGGGGCTTCGGAGGGCCCTTGAAAGGGACCACCGTAGTGGACTTGAACCCAGACTACGGGAAGTCAGTCAAGGACGAGGATGCTATATCACAATAACACAGGATCTGGGACTTCCCCACCCCGCCCCATTTTATTTCCTGGTGCTGGGGTCCCTCTGCCTTACCAAGGATTATCTCGTGTCCAAGGTGGGTGATTCCTGTCAGACAAGTCTGGGCAAGTGCTCAGGGCTCATCTGTATTCATTAACAATTCTGCAGACTGCTTCTGTAAGAGCTTACAGATGTGTGTGTGTGTGTGTGTGTGTGTGTGTGTGTGTGTGTGTGTGTGTGTGTGTGTGTGTGTGTGTGTGTGTGTGTGTGTGTGTGTGTGTGTGTGTGTGTGTGTGTGTGTCCTATAAGTCTAGGTGCATCTGCATGCAGTGTCTATTTCGAGGGGCTTGTCTTGACAAAGTGCAGTACTTTTGCTGTATAGAATTTCCTCTTTAAATGAAGCGTAGTAAATAGTACAGTGAACTAGTCCTATTGAGCTTCAGCGATGACTGCAGGCAGGCTTTGCTCGTGCCCCACGCCAAGTCCCCAGGACTGATGGGAATAGGCAATCATCATAAAATCACACAGCACATAAAGGACGGCACGCTGTGCTAACTCGCTCCACGTCCCCCCTCTCTCTACTTCCTTCCTCTCTCCCTCACTGCCCGATGGGATTCCTCCCCCCCCCCCACACACACTCTCTGTTTCCATGAAAACCAATCATAGCTGACTTCGCTGGCCCTGAGATGTTTGTTGTAAGTTTAATATCCGCAGTATAGCACAATCTCCTCTACATCTGCGCTCTCAAAATACAAATGAACTGAGCTGGGCCTGGGACAGCTCTGTGGCTTTTTAAACACTGTCATCTGTGTCTCTGCCGCCCACCATCAACATCACGTCATCCCGCATATTAGCACACTCGGTGTACTAACGAGGGTTTGAAGTCATCTTTGGGGCTTCCTAAGGCATTTGTGTTATTCTGATTCGTTTTTGGAGGGCAAGCTACAAGCTATGTCACTAGCAGCTGGAAGGTACTTTTAAACAAGGGTCAGAACCTTGTTAGGTTAGAAAAGGCATATGGCAGCCACATGCGTAATAGCGACCCCTATGGGTATGTTCAGGTATGCCCTTGGTAATGTTAACCTAAGCCAGCGGTTCCAAAACTAGGGGTCGCGACCCCATGTGGGGTGGCATGATATAAAAATTGGGTTGCAGGAGAATTTCAAAAAGTACTGAGAAAAAAATAATACAGTAGTATGTATAACATTTTTTTGTCATATATATATGTATGACAAAAAAAGGTTATACATACTATTATTTTATTCTCAGGATACATTATAATATCATCGTTGTATCTCAAAATCATTGTAATGTGATTAACCTTAAAAATCTAAATGAAAATGATTCAAATCTAAAAGATTCAACCAGAGAGTGCCCTCAGATCATGGGAAAAGGCCGCACTTGACCGTTGCACTTGAATCATTCCCACGGTGAACGGCTAGGCCTGCTACGCTATGAAACCACACACGACTGCAGAGACCTTGATACTGCCGGCCGCAATTGATATGGTGACAACAATGTGTGGGACTCACATCAATACCTTTGTCAGATAACACTGTTAAACAAAGAGGAAACTCTGACTGAATGACTCAAAACTCCCCAGCTTAAGCTCTCCAAATGGACGTTAGCTGTGAGGGTCGAGATGCTCAAGCATTGATTTTTGTTCACTATACAGGACATGGTGTTGTGTCTCGCGATTTCCGAGAATGAAACAGCATAGGGGATGTTCAGTGTGCTGCATGGCTATAATTGACAAAAAACATATTCCATATGGGATCGAATTATGGGTTTTTGTACAGATGGGGCTCTGTCTGTCCCGGGACGGAGGGCAAGCCTCTGCACTCTAGTTCTGAATGTGTCTCCCTCTGCCATATGGATGCATTGTATGATACACCGAGAGCAACTGGGGGCAAAGAAGCTGAGCACAGAACTCGGAGATATACTGCAACAGGTAACTTCGATTGGAAACTATATCAAACCACATCCACTGCGTGCACACCTGTTCGCAAAGCTATGTGGAGATATGGGATCAGAGCATGACAATGTTCTATTTCACTCCGAGGCTTGGTGGTTATCGAGGGGGAGTGTTGGAAAGAGTTTTCCCATTGAGAGAGGAACTGTTGTCATTCACAATGGATGTATAAAAATAAAAATAAACAGACTTGGTTGACTTTCTGAGTAATGAAAAGAAACATAACAGAAACAGCATCAGTAAGGTGTCCCACACGAGCGATGACTGCTCACCCCCCATCGCTTGGAAGAGCACTTTAGGATGGACCGACTTCCCAATCCATTTAACTGTGATCCTGGCTCAGTTGACAGTCCAAAGCTGATCGAGCTGTCATGCTGCAGACAACGCATTCACAGTTCAATACAGAGGTGTTTTGGTTCCTAACTCAAAGGGAATAACCTACCGTCTCCCTCTGAGTATTAGTGTGGCGTTCATAACAACTCGGAAGGAAACTCCAAGTGGGGAAAAATCATTTTGAACGCTTCTCCAACTCGGGAGCTCTGGCTTTATTCTAGAGCTCTGACTTTCTGACCTAAAGATCACTGACGTCATGATTTGACCTGTTATTTTTTTCAGAGGTCCCATATGCTTTGAAAGTGCTCTGAAACCCATGGTAGGCTACCATTCACCAGCTCGTGTCTGTGTGAAGCTGGATTCAGTGCACTCTTCTGCATTCAAGCCAAATATCGATCCAGGTTGGATGACAGCAGAGATGAGGTGCGCAGGTCGACCCCGCCCCCCTGACTTTAAGAAGCTCCAATGCGACATGCATCAAGCACACCTACCTCATTAGTGGTGGTGAGATAAAAGACATTATGTCAGACTAATTTGCAATTGACTGTCATATAGCCCCACATTAAAAGAATGTGATGGTGAGTTGAGAAGACAATCAGAAATACTGTTTTTAAATTAACTGTCATAGCCCCAAATAAAAAAGTGAACATTGGCTGTTTCACATGGGTGGGGTCGTGAAAATGTTCAGATATCAAAATGTGGTCAGGTCCGAAAAAAAAATTGGGAACCCCTGACCTAAGCAAAGAGATTATCAACCTTACGATCATTGACCTCATGTAATAGCTTGCCATTTGAGTCATCAACTGCTGCAGCAGTGAAGCAATCCATGCAGCTCTCATTTGGGATGAGTTGTTTTTGTTGTTGAGCAGTTTATGAGTCCTGGTTGCATTACATATCCATTTCGTAGGAAGAGCTATTTTTTGTCTCAGATGACCGAGTGATTAGACCTTGGTTACACTGGGTTTTACAACCCTGTCGATCATAGTCTTCTTCAAGAAGAGAGTTTAGTTGGCTCAATGAATGTCTGCGTGTTTATAGCTGTGGGCAGCAGCAGGCAGTGTTCTCTCTCTGTGACAGGCCTGGATGAGGCAGATGAGGTAGTATTCTTCCTCAGCTGCGGTGCTCAGCGTTTAGCTGTGAAATACCTGCAGTGTCTGTGCATCCATAATTCATCTAGGAGCATCAGACAGCCAGCGAGGAGATGACAGATCACTCCCAGGAGGCCCTGTGTTTCTCACAGCGACACAATGAGGCTGACAGAGTTACTGGCGACAGGAGGAAAGGAGGGGGCTGAGAGCGAGAGAGAGAGAGAGAGAGGGGGAGACTGGAGAGCAGAGACTGGAGAGCAGAGAGACTGGAGAGAGAGACTGGAGAGAGAGAGAGAGAGAGAGAGAGACTGGCGAGAGAGAGAGACTGGAGAGAGAGACTGGAGAGAGAGACTGGAGAGAGACTGGAGAGAGACTGGAGAGAGAGAGAGAGAGAGACTGGAGAGAGAGAGACTGGAGAGCGAGACTGGAGAGAGAGGGAGACGGAGACTGGAGAGAGAGGGAGGCGGAGACTGGAGAGAGAGGGAGACGGAGACTGGAGAGAGAGGGAGACGGAGACTGGAGAGAGAGGGAGACGAAGACTGGAGAGAGAGCGAGAGGGAGACTGGAGAGAGAGAGAGACTGGAGAGAGAGCAAGAGAGAGACTGGAGAGAGAGCGAGAGGGAGACTGGAGAGAGAGCGAGAGGGAGACTGGAGAGAGAGCAAGAGGGAGACTGGAGAGAGAGAGAGAGAGACTGGAGAGAGAGCAAGAGAGAGAGCAAGAGAGAGAGCCTGGAGAGAGAGCCTAGAGAGAGAGAGAGAGAGAGAGGGAGAGAGAGCCTGGAGAGAGAGAGAGAGAGAGAGAGAGACTGGAGACTGTCTTTCATTTAAAACTCAACCGCCCCCTTAAAAATAAAAAAATATAAATATATCCTGTACTGCATACATTTACCATACACACCTTTCTATCTACCACATGATACAAACCAACATCACAATTCCCACTCCTACAACCGTATATCCAAAACATCATCCCCAGCTATACAGACTGCCCCCCAACACACCATATCTCATCAAACATCTCTACACATTTGATCATTTTATAGACCATCCCATTAAACATTAGTAAAGAGTTTGTTATCCCCCCACCTTTGACCCTGTTCCTCCTTGTTAGCCAAATAGCTAACTTTGCCTGAGCAAACAGAAAATTCAACAAAACACATTTGGCTTTCTCATTACTCGAATACCTGTATCCCATTATAAACATCCCAACAATAAAAACCACCCCCAACCTCTCACACAGACATTCCAACAGAGACATTAAAGGCATTAACCTGGTGCACACAGAAAACACATGAATCACAGTTAATTTCATTTTTTCAGATAAGACACCCCTGCCCGATTCCCGGTTCAACCCGTGCCAACCAGCTGTTTGTGGCCAGGGCTCCATGAAGAACCCTGCACTGGGGGTTTCCTGACCTCTTTGGTACTGGGGGTTTGTAGAGCCCCCTCCATCTAAAACACACCATACTCTCCTCCCCACATACCCCCTGTCACTGATGTGCCTTCACTCCTGTTAGGCTTCTAATGCTCCTCACCTTAACGCAGAGGTTGTAGAGGGCTTTACCTCCCACATCCTCAAACTCCCCCAGGCTCAGAGTGTTAAAATCTAACAAGTCCTCCAGACCCCCTTGCCAGTCTCTGCCGTCACCTGCAGTGGCGTAAACATTGGTGGCCCCTCTCCCTTTGGCCGCTCAAATATCCCCCTTACCGGCTCAGACAGTGCCTCCTGGACCTCCTCCAAGAATCTCTCCAGCAGCCTAAGAGACGTTATTCCTGTTTGTTGTGCCAAGACTTCCGGGGTTTTCCACCCCTCATCTCGCAGCAGTCTCAGGTCACCCAGCCTTTGTAAACCCCCTGCCATCAGTTGCCTCTGCAGGGTGGCCGACTGAACCGATCTCAAAGGGATGGCTGGGTTGTGGAAGATAGGCTCCTCCCACACCCATAGCCCAGGCTCCACACCCCCTTCTCGTATGGGCCTTAGCAGCTGCCAGGCCCTCAGCATTGCGGAGAAAAATCTGAGAGACCTGCTGTATTGAGCCTCTCCAGCTTCATGAGGAACAGCTGCCGGTCCAACCCTAATCCGCCAGCTCTCCTCAGCAGCGCGCATGCTGGCTCCCTCCAGCCAACATCAGCATGGTACAGCAGTCTCTGCACCACCTTTAGCCTGAAAGCAGTCATCCTGCTCTCCAGTTCCACCAGGCCCTGTCCTCCTTCGTGAACGGTCATGTACAACACTGCTGCCTTCAGCCAGTCATGGCCCGACCAGAAGAAGTCCACCAGCTTGCGTTGCAGGTCTGCGAGCAGGGGGATTGAGGACAGCCAGTTTATGCCACAGGGAAGATGCCACCAGGTTGTTAATTATCAGCACCCTCCCTCTATATGACACTTGGGACAGGAGCCACCTCCACCTGGCCAGTCTTGACACCACTGCCTGTGACAGCCCCTCTCAGTTCTTCCTTACCCACTTCTCTGAGCCCAGGTACACCCCCAACACTTTAAGCCCTTCACAACCCAACTTCAAACCCCCCGGAAGCAGAGGAGGAGCCCTATCCCTCCATGCCCCACATAACAGAGCTTTGCTCTTGCCCCAGTTTACCTTAGCTGACGAAGCGCCCTCGTACACCTTCAGACTCGTCTCTAGTGCCTGCATATCCTGATCATCCCTGACCATCACAGAAACATCATCTGCATGCGCAGACACTGCTATGCCTGTCACCAAATCCATTCCTGTCCAGCACACTCCCTGCAGTCTTCTGCATAGCAGTCCTAAAAAAGGCTCAATGGCTAGTGTGTATAACTGCCCAGATAGAGGGCATCCTTGTCTAATGCCCTGCCTCACCCAGACTGGCCTACTGAGCCCCCCTCCCACCTTGACCATACATGACGCCCCAGCATACAACATCTTCACACAGGTCAAAAAACTCTTCCCAAACCCAAACACAGACATCACATTAAAAAGATACTCATGGTCCACTCTATCAAAAGCCTTCTCTTGATCTAAAGAGACCAGTCCAAAGTTCACATTAGAACCTCTCGACAAGTTCAACATGTCCCTGATTAAGAACAAGTTATCCGTGATTGAGCGTCCCGGTGCACAATATGTTTGGTCCTTATGTACTATCGAGTCCAAATGGGACTTCAGTCTGTTAGAGAGGACTTTGGCAAATATCTTGTAGTCCGCACAGAGTAATGCCACAGGCCTCCAGTTCTTAAGTCCACACAAGTCCCCTTTTTTTGGGCAGAAGAGTCAGAGCCGCCCGATGGCATCTCATCGGCAACTCTCCTACACACATAGGATCACACACTCCACAGTCCACTCCCGCGTCTCACCTGCCCATCAGACAGCCATAGACAATGCATACCCTTGGCTTCACCACTCTGTCAATCCAAACCAAAGAAGAAGGAGCTGGGAGCATCCATCTCCTTGAGCATGGAGAACCTAGCTCTTATAAGTGCTCCCTTTGTTTTAACCTGGAAAAAACTGCCCAGGCCTTATATAATTCAGCTAAATTAGCCTGGAGGCCTACATTGCCTTGCCCCACAATCTCTACCTCCCCCAATACTCTCCTAGCCTCTGAGGATGAGAGAGCTGTGTACTGTTGACAGAAAAGCCGAATTTGGACTTTCCCCACATCCCACCATTGACTCAGAGACTCATACTCCTCTCTTCGCTGCCCGCACCTTTCCCAAAAGGTCTGGAAACCTGAGCAAAAAGTGGCATCTTGTAAGAGCTTTACATTGAACATCCAATAAGATGCCTGCCGGGGCCCTGGTGAGTTAGACAGCCGAGCCATGGTTATGTGATGATCCGAAAACCCCACCAGGAGAATGGTAGCGCCCAGAAGCCTATTGCTCCGATTCCTAGACATGTAAAACCGATCAAGTTGGGCTGCACTCACCCTAGCACCAAAAACCTTCACCCATGTATACTGTCTTGTGTTTGGATGTTTAGTTCTCCAAACATCCACTAGGTCGAACTGATTAACGATGTCCCTTAACACTCCCACTGACACTGAATGAGGCTCTTCCCCATTTCTGTCTTTCCTAAAATCCATTGTACATTTCCAGTCCCCTCCGACCACCAGCGTCTCCTCAGGCACTACCTGTGAGAGTTCCTGTCTAAGACTCCCAAATAGAACCCCTCTTTCTCTCCCTGTGTCAGGTGCATACACATTTATAAAGACAAAACCAATGTTGGTAATTTCTGCTTGAACAACAAGCAGCCTACCTTACACACCTCCTTTGAGGAGCAACGTTTTACAGACAGCCCCGGTGCAAAAAGGACTGCACCCCTGCACTAAGATTTGTCCCATGGCTCAACACACTTGCCCTTTTCCACCAGAGCCCCCAATCGACATCATTCAACACATCACTATGCGTCTCCTGCAGAAACAACGCCTGTACTTTTTTTTGTTTTACATATTCACCCAACACACTCCTCTTCCCCGCATCTCTGGCGCCATTTATATTGAGTGATCCTACCCGAAGCGTCTCCATAAGAAGTCTCCATTTATATTGAGTGATCCTACCCGAAGAGTCTCCATAAGAAGTCTCCATTTATATTGAGCGAACCTACCCGAAGAGTCTCCATAAGAAGTCTCCATTTATATATTGAGTCTCCATAAGAAGTCTCCTAGCCTACCTGAAGAGTCTCCATAAGAAGTCTCCATTTATATTGAGTGAGCCTACCCGAAGAGTCTCCATAAGAAGTCTCCATTTATATTGAGTGAGCCTACCCGAAGAGTCTCCATAAGAAGTCTCCATTTATATTGAGTCAGCCTACCCAAAGAGTCTCCCTAAGAAGTCTCCATTTATATTGAGTGAGCCTACCTGAAGAGTCTCCATAAGAAGTCTCCATTTATATTGAGTGAGCCTACCCGAAGAGTCTCCATAAGATGTCTCCATTTATATTGAGTGAACCTACCCGAAGAGTCTCCCTAAGAAGTCTCCATTTATATTGAGTGAGCCTACCTGAAGAGTCTCCATAAGAAGTCTCCATTTATATTGAGTGAACCTACCCGAAGAGTCTCCATAAGAAATGGGAGAAAATCCAGCAGAGAAAGAGACCAATAGCAAAGCGCAAAAATCCCCAGTGTCAGAAAGAAAATATACATCTAAACAGTGTCTAAAGGTAAACCTTTACGTACTGTTGTGACCCACTTCCTCAACCTAAAATGTTTCCTGGGTGAGAGAACACCATGTCCCTCATTTTTCATAGCATGTTGTACTGATCTTACAAACTTTCTAGGATCAGAAAAAAAAGCCTCAAGTTTAACTTTTTTCCCCTTAGTCTCATTACGGAACCTTGGCAATTCTCTCAACGTGTACTTAGACCCCTCTGCTTGACTGGCTGTCAGCTCCGGGCCCATTGAAGAGGAGTCTGAAAAAAATAACTCCTCGTCCTCTTCCTCAGACTCACTTTCCTCCTCATCTCTATCTCCCACCCTGACCACCTGGCCTTCCTCTCTGGTCAGGGCATCACCCACAGCAACAGGCAAATTTTCCATGGTGCCTTTGTCCACACCCTTTTTACTTTTCCGCTTGACACCCTCCTCCTCCCCCCAAATCTCTTACACTTCCCCACTATACTCTCCTGATCCAATAGGATAACCTGACTAGACCCAGCATCATCTACACCACCCTCCATAGCATGACTAGGCCCAGAATCATCTACACCACCCTTCATAGCATAACTAGGCCTAGCCTCAGCTACATCACCACCTCTCGCCTGACTAGACCCAGCCTCTGCTTCCCCACCATCTCTAGCCTGACTAGACCCAGCCTCCACTACCCCACCATCTCTAGCCTGATTATACCCAGCCCCCGCTTCACCACCATCAATAGCCTGACTATACCCAGCCTCAGCTACCCCACCATATCTAGCCTGACAAGACCCAGCCTCCGCTTCACCACCATCCATATCCTGACTATACCCTGCCTCCGCTACACCACCATCCATAGCCTGACTAGACCCAGCCTTATCTACACCACCATCTCTAGCCTGACTAGGCCCAGCCTCATCTACACCACCTTCCCTGGCATGACTAGGCCCAGCTTCTGCTGTCTGCATCTCTTTACCCCCTGCACCTTGACCTCAATTTCCCCCACTGGCGCTTGTAGCCTCACCTTGTCTACAGGCTTTATGTGGGCACGCAAAGCTCTTATGCCCCAAATCCCCACACTCAAAACACCGTAGACTATATGTGCTGGCAAACCCTGCATAGAGCCCCTCCCCGTGCCTCACTTTAAAATGCACATTTAGTTGTTGCTCATTGTTGTTCAGAAACATAAACACTTGCCTCCGGAACGAAACAACGTGCTTAACGGCATCTGCCTGAAAGCCTGCTGACAGTACACAAAAACCTCTAGCAAACTTACCAAAACGACTCAGTTCTTTCCTGATTTGGTCATCTGTAATAAATGGAGGCAAATTTGCAACTACCACTCTTGTCGAAGGGGTAGAGACAGGTGAAATTGACACCAACACACCCCTTACAAATATTCCGCTAGCAATTAGCCTACCAACCAAATTAGCCCTTTTCATGAACACAACCACAGCTTTGTTCATTCTAGAAGCAGAGTGTATAAATTCAGCTCCTACCTGTTCACCGACCGCGAGCAGAACCTCCTCCACCTTAACTCCATTCTCAGGAACACACCTGAATCCATGCTGTATCAATAGCGTCTCCTCCGCGCTAGGCTGAGAAGCCATCGCCCACACCACACCTTCCAAACCCCAGGAAAGTTACTCTGTCCTCTTCCACCCTAACTTTGAAAAAACTGTGGATACCACTAAAACAAATATTGCATTAACCCTCCACCATAGAAAAACCAAACACTCAAACTCCCAAAAAACTCCCAGCATGCACTGCAAGAGAGAGAGAGAGAGAGAGAGACAGTAAATCTGACAGTAAATCTCAGTAAGACAAAAATAATGGTGTTCCAAAAAAGGTTCACAAATACAAATTGCATCTAGACACCGTTGCCCTAGAGCACACAAAACACTATACATACCTTGGCCTAAACATCAGCGCCACAGGTAACTTCCACAAAGCTGTGAATGGTCTGAGAGACAAGGCAAGAAGGGCCTTCTATGCCGTCAGAAGGAACATCAAATTTGAAATACCAATCAGGATCTGGCTACAAATACTAGAATCAGTTATAGAACCCTTTGCCCTTTATGGTTGTGAGATCTGGGGTCCGCTCACCAACCAGAATTATACAAAATGATCCTCTGTGTACAACGTAAAACACCAAATAATGCATGCAGTGGAGAATTAGGCCGATACCCGCTAATTATCAGAATCCAGAAAAGAGCCATTCAATTTCACAACCACCTAAAAATGAAGTGATTCCCAAACCTTCCATAACAAAGCCATCACCTACAGAGAGATTAACCTGCAGAGGAGTCCCATAAGATAAGCAAGCTGGTCCTGGGGCTCTGTTCACAAACACTAACAGACCCCACACTGGAAAGAATTAACCAAAAAACTGCGCAAACTAGAATGAGTACATAGTGGCAGAATACCTGACCACTGTGACTGACCCAAAATTAAGGAAAGCTTTGACTATGGAGAGACTCAGTGAGGATTGCTATTGAGAAATGTCGACCTTATCCAAATCAGTCAGTGAACCAGCTTCTTAGATATGCTTGTTCATGGTCTTGGTCCGCTTTCATCACCTCATTTTCAACTAGACCTATGTGTAAGACACTGTCAAATACTTGTAGGCTTGTGTGGCCTGGGGTGGTCTAGTGGTTACTGCTGTTGTCTTCTGATCACACAGATATGCCAGGTCTGGCGTGGGTTTGAATCTGGCCTATGCCCTTCTAGAGCACCATCTTATTATCCTGTGTCTCTGTCTAAAAAAAAGGAACTAGTAGGCGCAATCACGTAGCCAGATGTGATATTCATATCTACAGAATTGAACCCCCCCGGGGTCAGGTAAGACATACGGGAACTTTCCAGGAATTCTTAGCTCAGGTGATGAGGTTCGTGCACTGATTCCTGTGTCCTGTCTCTTCCAGATTCACACATCACCCATGCTCGTCTTCTGAGGTGGAGGGAGGGAGAATGGAAAGGTGAGTTTAGGGGCAGAGAGCTATACATTTCAATTCTATATGCAAGTTCTACATAGAGATGGTGAAGTTATGACGTTACGCATGTCTGATTTAAAGGGCAAATGAGAAGGGAAGAAGGGACACGTACAACACAAATAGTGTTTTCTTTCTATTGCATTAGATTGTCTAGTAGACTGCGGGTTTAGGCAATTCCTTGGTGATGTTTACTTTAATTCTCTCCTCCAGGTAAAGTCCCCCAGGTTCAAGGAAGTTGGAAAAACAAACTCACAAAAGAATACATATGAAGCCAAGAACAGCATTAGGAGTAGAGATGGGTGGATGCCATGGAATCGCTGTGTTCCGTCACTTATGCAATTCTACCTGGAACTGGGATGTAATCCAGCCCTGTGGAGTGGAGGGAAATTTATTCCAAAACCTGGGGCTTCTTTCACTGTGTGAGGAATGAGTTGACAACCCAGACGCCTCAAATTCCTTTCGGAATACTTTTTGGGGATTCTCATTGGAATTGCCTATTACAGAGGAACACCCTTGGATGGTTTTGATGAAATGTTGTTGGTTTCGTAATAAAGCTCCACTCTCCCTTAACGATCGGTCACATGCCAAAGGAATACAATAAGAGATGGCTATACAGTGTTTCGTTCTACCCCCCCTCCCCCCTCCCCCCGAGGGCCTTGGAAGTGTTAGCACACATCGATGTCACGTCGACGCACCAATATCAAACGGTTGTTCGGTGATCTCGAGGGCACTTTATAATCCTCTCTTTCTCTCTCTCTCTCTCTCTCTCTCTCTCCCACTCTCTCTCTCCCTCCGTCTATATGGACAACTGAATAGTATACTCAACAATTTTGAGATCAAATGCATCCATTTTGGATGACGGTGGAAAAAATATAATTATTTGGCCAAAAACATGGGCTCTCAAGATGAGGACAAAAGAAAAACCTGGTTTGGTTTGATTACATGAACCTACAGCACAAGCAATGCCTTGTGGTTTGATGGTGAAATGGTGAGTTAAGTTTCATTCTGACACAAACTTTACAGAGAAGAAACTGACCCTATTGTATACCACTTGCCAATTGAAAAGATGAAACACGGATCAAATACTCTTTTTCCCCTTACTGTTGACTGTGTATGTATTTGTATGTGAGATACACCTTCAATCTTCTCTGATTTGATACCCATATTTCCTTTGAATTATGAAGCAACAAAAAGAAAAAAACGTGAGATGGAATTTTATGCTTTCATAGGTCAAATATGTGGATTTATAAAGAAATAAAATTATTTTTCTTGAAGATGTGCAGCAAAATTACTCACACAATTTCTGAAAAGGATCCTATTCATAGATTAATAATTGCATTAAGTGTCAAACTTGTTTTGAAAATGCATTAGAAGCAGTGTTTTCATCAGCTTTGTTGGTCAGTTTTCAACCAAACTGACGTTATGACAATGTAATGACAGTTACAGAAGTATGGTTTTGCCACTAAGGGTCGCCAGAGGCTCAGTTCAACTCAGACAGATTAGTGTGGGAAAGATATTAGAGAAGCAACTGAGTAAGTAACAGGTCTATAGATGCTAGTGGTTATGTTATGGCCAGACACCCCTAATCTCAGAGGCCGTTCCACAGGCACTGTTGACGTGAATATTTTTATTTAAATTTGATTAACTCTAGGTCGTACTTCTGCTTTCCAGTCTGTGGTCAGATGGTCCAACCATGTCATTGTTTAAAACTGCATTGCCATTGTGCTAGGCAAATGTCCATGGACAAACCATATACATCAAATATGTATTTTAGGGAAGCAAAAAGCATTAACAGGATTGACAACATTCATTGAGATTCATGTGTAATTTCTTATTAGCATATGTTTTACATAAGGGAGCCCAAAAGCAGCTTTGCAAGGTAACCAGCGAAGTGGTTCCACTCTCACATGTGGTTGTCAGCTTTGCCTGCATTATGGTAAACCTTCATTATTGATGTGTCAGTTATCGTTTCTGATGCTTTTACAGCAGATTCCTTTCATTCAAGTGCTGATTTACACAAAGATTATCGGCTTGTTTAAAAGAGAACGTATGAATGGATTTAGAGCTTGTCAAAAAGGCTGAGATTGCCTCTCCCTACAAAAACACTGCACATCACCTCCATGTGATTAGATTCAGGAAAAAGTTCTGGATCCCTTTTTTAAATTTGATCTTACTTTTTTTTAAACACTTCCCCTTAATTTTCAAATGACCTTTGACTCTATTACCAGGCCTACCTTTTTGACGTTGACCTTTTGAAGAGTACCTGTTGAATTGCCCATTCGAGCTCAAATTAAACTACACCAGTGCTCTTCTATCTCCTATTTTATTGATTTCAACCTTAAAGTCATGAACTAATTTTGCCAGATGTGGTGCTTGTCATTGTCCTCCAAAGCAAATAAAACATTCATCACCCGTTCTCACCTGGTGCTAACATGCGTCCGATGCGTCCTGATCTTGTACACATGCTAAATGTGCCCACAGGCATAGACGATTAAAAGACACATTCTGATCTGATTGTAATTCAATTTTGTAAGTGTGAACAGACAAGATCAGGATGAAGTATGCATGTTAGAGGCAGATATAAATGGGACTTAAGATCCAAAAGAAAAATATGGAACATGAGGTAACAACATTAGCCTACATCTGGATTCCTCTACTTATCAAGATTCAAGGTAAGACCCAGATGCAGACTGTCGAAGTAACAATGTTTATTGTAGCAACAGGGGCAGGCAAAGACAGGTCAAGGCAGGCAGGGGTCGATAATCCAGGGTAAAGCAAAGGTACAGGACGGCAGGCAGTCCCTGGTCAGGGACAGGCAGAGAGGTCAGGCGGGCGGGTACAGGGTCAGGACAGGCAAAGGTCAAAAACCAGGAGGACGAGAAAAGAGAGGGTGGGAAAAGATGGGAGCTGACAGGAAAAGCTTGGTAAGCTTGAACGAACAAGACGAACTGGCAACGAACAGACAGAGGACACAGGTATAAATACACAGGGGATAATTGGGAAGATGGGTGACACCTGGAGGGGGGTGGAGACAAGCACAAGGACAGGTAAAAACAGATCAGGGCTGGCCATCAATGACACGGGGGGAGGGAAGGGTCTAGAAACAGAAGACAAACGGGACACTAGACACAGAAAAGGTAGGAAAAATATGGAGGGTACAGGGCAACAGAGGACAAACAGTAGAGGGGGTAATGATCTTGGAGCAGGCGGGACAGGTCTTGGCTTCCATGGGTGTAGCTGCCGCCCTATAGCGATGTGCCAGTGCCTCAGGCTCGACCTTCTTTTGTAACTGGTCGGTGCTGTGGAAGCGAAGTGGCCCGGTCCTTACTGAACCCCTGCCAGAGGTCCTGGTACTCTGTGGAGCTGGTGGAGAGGTCAGGGGCAATTTCCAAGCCCCCAGGAAGATGTCCCGGGGCAGGCAGAGCTGACTTCAGTCAATGAGTGTGGCAGGACGGGCTCCAACCTATAATGGCACCAGTAGCCCAGTCAATGGAGGGAATGTGTTGCTGGAGCCACGAGAATCCCAATACCTCGGAACCTGCCGAGACTCAACCAGCAGGAATTGGATAGTCTTGCTGTGGTTCCCCGAGACTCGTAGGTTGACAGGGGTGGTCTGGTGGGTGACCTGGCCAAAAGAGCGCCCGTCCAGCACTCCAACACCCTTGGGAATGGAGAGGGGTTGAGTGGGGATGCCCAGCTCGAATGCCAGTCTAACGTCCATGAGACTCACATCAATCCCAGAGTTGATGAGTACCTGGAGAGGCTTGGACTGGTCGTCCCACAGGAGGGTGGCATAGATAGGTGGGGCGAGTAAGGGGAGAAGAACAATTATCTTTCATACCCACCAGTGTACTCACTCCAACGAATGAGATAGCTGTCTTGAAGGGACAAGTAGACACAAAATGACCGGCAATACCACAATGCAGACATCTCTGGGTCTCAAGTCTGCGTACGCGGTTGGCTGGAGACAGCCCAGCCCTGCCGAGCTTTATCGGCTCGGGAAGAGGTGAATCAGCAGTCTCCGGAGGCTCTTGGAGGGACTCGGTTAACTCGGATATTCTCAGGGACGTAGACGCCGGGGACTTCATCAGCTGCAAGGTGGGATCCCTGAGTGAGCGATTGGTACCGCAATTGGACCTCTTCTGTCTCCTATGTTCTCGTAGCTGACCATCGATCCGGATGGTTAAAGCGATGAGTGAGTTGAGATCTGTCAGTAGTTCTCGGGCTGCCAGCTCATCCTTTACCTCCTCAGATAAGCTGTGCAGGAACATGTCAAACAGCGCTTCCGGGTTCCATGTACCCTCCGCGGCTAGCGTGCAGAACTCCACTGCATAGTCTGACACACTGAGGGTGTCCTGTCGAAGCTGGAGTAACTTCCGGGCAGCCTCTATCCTGGACACCGAAGCCTCGAATACCTTTCTTACCTCTGCCACTAAATACCTCCAGACTTAGGCAGACGGCAGATTGTTGCTCCCACACCACCATGGCCCAGGTGAGTGCTCTCCCGGACATCAGCGAAATAATGTACACTATCTTCTAGTGGTCCGAGGAGAATGAAGAAGGCTGCTGCTCGAAAACAAAAGGAGCACTGGGAGAGAAAGGCCTGACAGGTTCTGGAATCTCCATCGTCACGCTCAGGGTGAGGTAAGCGGGGTTCCCGGGAAACCCGCGTGACGGCACTGTTACCAGTCGGTTTACAGAGGTGCTGGGAGGTTACCGTCAGTGTTGGCTGCCTAGTAGGCAAACCACGGACTTGCTCCTGCAAAATCTCCAGTGCTTGGTCGTCGCGTTTGGCCGTGACGTTTGGCCGTGGCCTGGAACCCCTCCATCAGACCGCGAAGCAACTCCTCGTGCCTACCAATGGTGGCTCCTTTTAAGGAAATGGTGTAGTGGCGCAGGTCCAAGTCTGCTGGGTCAGTCATGGCCAGTTCGTACTCTCAGGAATCAAGGTAAGACCCAGATGCAGATTGTCAAAGTAACAATGTTTATTGTAGCAACAGGGGCAGGCAAAGACAGGTCAAGGCAGGCAGGGGCCGATTATCCAGGGTATGGCAAAGGTATAGGAATGCAGGCAGACTCAGGGACAGGCAGAGTTCAGTAATCCAGAGGTGGAGCAAAGGTACGGGATGGCAGGCAGGCTCAGGGACAGGCAGAGAGGTCAGGCAGGTGGGGACAGGGTCAGGACCGGCAAAGGTCAAAAACCAGGCGGATGAAAAGAGAGGCTGGGAAACGATAGGAGCTGACAGGAAAAACGCTGGTAAGCTTGAACAAACAATACGAACTGGCAACGAACAGACAGAGAACACAGGTATAAATACACAGGGGATAATTGGGAAGATGGGCGACACCTGGAGGGGGTGAAACAGATCAGGTTGTGACACTACTTTAATCATGGTATGTTTGTGAGTCTTACAAAATGGAGGAGCAATGATTCAGCATTTTTGCTAGATGGATTGAAATCTAACATCATTGGTCCTTCAGGCTCCAAACAGGTGGTGCAGAATACTAAACACCCAGGCAGACAGACCTCTTGGGCCTCTGCTGGTCCCACAGCTAATGTCAAAATTGTTCAGGCAGACAGTTTACATTCTCGGGAATAGTAATTAATTTGACATGTCATTCTGCCCTAACATGTGACTGTTGTGAGATTTGATAACCTCTATGGGGTTTTAAGGACTAGTCTGTCCTCTTTAAGTGAGTGAATACAAACCTCATGTTGTATTAACTGTCACCCAAACCTCACTGATTGTATGTACTTTCATTGTACTCAAGTCAAAAGCACTGTTGGACTTTTTCTGGTGATTTGAGCCATGGAACTAATTGTTCAAGTATGTGAGATGTTTTTTTGGTGTGTGGGTGAAGGCTATTTTGGACTGCAAGGGATATACCCCCCACCCTCCCAAAAAAAAGCCATAGACAGAAAGAGGTTTGTTTAATGACAAAGCTCTGATTCTCCTTTTTATTATTCTTTTTTTTACATATGAAGGTGTTATTTTGTAGTTCTTCAATTGGTAAGCTGTAAAAACAAGATCTAGCTGACCATAGAAATCCTAGTGACCTTAAACTCAGAGACGAAGACAGAGTGCATCACGACACAGGGAGAGTAAACAATGAAGTGTAACATCCAGGAAACAGTCGTAAAAAACCACTTCCTGTTCCCAGCGGATGAAAGCGGTAGTGATGTTGCTGAGGTGACAGTCTGGGAGGACTAGCAGGGACATCTCCTATGGATGAAAGGCCTGCGCTGTCAGACAGGGAGACGCAACCGCTGCCATTGGAATAACTGAGAACAAAGCTACAATGTTGGCACATCCACCGAATCCACTTCCTTTACATTTGGCCTAAATGCATATTCATCCAGGAAAGATAAGATGAGCAGTCATTGTCTAACAGGTATCTGGGGAAGGACTGTTGTGTTATGTGATGCCACATTATTCTCCTGTCATGTTTTGTCAGACAGTGTTGCCTGAGCACTCTGCCAAATTTTTATTTATTCTAAGTTTCTCCCTACTTCGCCGCTTGCTATTTTAATTGTCACCTGGCATTGCAAGCAGCACTTGTTGCATAACCTGGGTTTGTCAAACTCAACAAAGATTCAGACAATTTCTACCCGGGTGCTTGATCCTCCGTTCTGCTCTCTAAATCTGGGAAAAGGACCCGAAGTAAAGCTGTCGCTCCACGCTGCTATTTGTTTCCTCTGTCTGCATATTTTTTTTTAGACTGCTCACTTCCTCCAATGGTGAATTCTTCAGTTATTACACTGACAAGTATTACATAAAACAGACCCCTTTTGGATTTGTTTGGTTAACTAGTGCATGTTCAAGTACCTGTGTGCGTGTTTATGCCTGTAAATTTGTGCGTGAAATCGTGTTTGTATGTGTACACACATTTGTCCTTGATTGCATGTTGCGCTTGCAATGTGAGAGTCCATGTATGAATACACATTTGTCTACATGCTGAGGTTGAAGATTGATCAGAGTATATGTGTCTCTGGAGGTGTTCAAGTAGAACCTCCCTTTGATCCCGTCCCCTCCAAATCCCGACGGCTAGTTTACAAGCTCAAGGGTCCTTTCACACCAGCCAACATCTGTTGGCTTCTCCACAGACCCAGGAAGGACATTAGTGGCAATAATGGCACGGGATTGGGCTGTATGGGACAGGGTGAGAGATGGTGGGGGAGGGGGCTGGTGGTGTCCCATCACACTTCATTATACCCACCCTGCTTCACTCCACTTCAAGGGGAACTTCATACCAAAGCGAGACCCCTACCTGGACCGGGACAATAGAGAGATTAGGGCGTCCCCCTCTACGAGCAACACAGGCCCCTTCACAGCATTTGTTTTGCCTAGCTCTCTCACAAGTTCATTGAGGTGTGAAGTTTTCCCGATTTTGAACTGGGCTGGAATTTTTCTGTTTTTGTCATCTGTTGGTGACCCATTTTCACCGACACATCTAACAATAGAAATAGAATGAATAGAACGGATATCCCTGTTCGAGTCAATGACGGCATAATGGGTGGACTGGCAGCCATGTGAGTGTACCCATAGGTTGAAGATGACAAAGGTTAAGACAATTATAATAACCCATAGCTCTTTGCAACAATGGGTATGCTAGTTAGCAACGGCGCTGGTAGTTACAGTGCCTTGCGAAAGTATTTGGCCCCCTTGAACTTTGCGACCTTTTGCCACATTTCAGGCTTCAAACAAAGATATAAAACTGTATTTTTTTGTGAAGAATCAACAACAAGTGGGACACAATCATGAAGTGGAACGACATTTATTGGATATTTCAAACTTTTTTAACAAATCAAAAACTGGAAAATTGGGCGTGCAAAATTATTCAGCCCCTTTACTTTCAGTGCAGCAAACTCTCTCCAGAAGTTCAGTGAGGATCTCTGAATGATCCAATGTTGACCTAAAATGAAATACTTACTTACAAGCCCTTAACCAACAGTGCAGTTCAAGAAGAGTTAAGAAAACATTTACAAAATAAACTAAAGTAAAACATTTATAAAAAGTAATACAATAACACGACAATGATGAGGCTATATACAGGGGGTACCGGTACCGAGTCAGATGTGGGGGTACAGGTAAGAGGTAATCTTTTCATGTAGGTAGGGGTGCAGTGACAATGCATAGATAATAAACAGTGAGTAGCAGCAGTGTACAAAACAAATGGAGGGGGGTCGACGTAAAAGTCCGGTGGCCATTTGATTAATTGTTCAGCAGTCTTGTGGCTTGAGGGTAGAAGCTGTTAAGGAGCCATTTGGTCCTAGACTTGGTGCTCCGGTACCACTCCCGTGCAGTAGCAGAGAGAACAGTATATGACTTGGGTAACTGGAGTCTTTGACAATTTTATGGCCTTTCCTTTGACACCGCCTATTATATAGGTCCTGGATTGCAGGAAGTTTGGCCCCAGTGATGTACTGGGCCATACGCATTACCCTCAGATGCCGAGCAGTTGCCATTCCAGGCGGTGATGCAACCGGTCAGGATGATCTCGATGGTGCAGCTGTAGAACTTTTTGAGGATCTGGAGACACATGCCAAATTTTTTCTCCTGAGGTGGAAAATGTTTTATCGTGCCCTCTTCAAACTGGCTTGGTGTGTTTGGACCATGATAGATCATTGGTGATGTGGACACCAAGGAACTTGAAACTCTCAACCCGCTCGACTACAGCCCCATTAATGTTAATTGGGGCCTGTTTGGCCCGCATTTTCCTGTAATCCACGATCAGCTCCTTTGTCTTGCTCACATTGAGGGAGAGGTTGTTGTCCTGGCAGCACACTGCCAGTTCTCTGACCTCCTCCCTACAGGCTGCCTCATCGTTGTTGGTGATCAGGCCTGTCAATGTTTTGTCGTCCGCAAACTTAATGATGGTATTGCAGTCGTTTTTGGCCACACAGTTGTGGGTGAACAGGGAGTACAGGAGGGGACTAAGTACACACCCCTGAGGGGCCCCAGTGTTGAGGATCAGTGTGGCAGATGTGTTGTTGCCTACCCTTACTACCTGGGGGCAGCCCGTCAGGAAGTCCAGGATCCTGTTGCAGAGGGAGGTGTTTAGTCCCAGGGTCCTTAGCTTAGTGATGTGATTCGTGGGAACTATAGTGTTGAACACTGAGCTGTTACCTTTGCTTCCTTGGGCATAGGGACAATGGTGGTATGCTTGAAACATGAAGGTATTAAAGACTCAGTCAGGGAGAGGTTGAAAATGTCAGTGAAGTAACTTGCTAGCTGGTCCACGTGTGCTTTGAGTACATGTCCTGGTAATCCATCTGACCCCGCGGCTTTGTGAATGTTAACCTGTTTAAAGTTCTTGCTCATATTGGCTACGTTATCACACAGTCATCCAGAACAGCTGTTGCTCTCGTGCATGCTTCAGTGTTGCTTGCCTCGAAGCGAGCATAAAAGACATTTAGCTTGTCTGATAGGCTTGCGTCACTGGGCAGCTCACGTCTGGGTTTCCCTTTGTAGTCCATAATAGTTTTCAAGCCCCGCCACATCCGATGAGCGTCAGACCCGGTGTAGTAGGATTCAGTCTTTATCCTATATTGACGCTTTGTTTTTTTTGATGGTTCGTCTGAGGGCATAGCGGAATTTCTTATAGGTGTCCGGATTAGTGTCCCGCTCCTTGAAAGCGGCAGCTCTAGCCTTTAGCTCGATGCTGATGTTGCCTGTAATCCATGGCTTCTGGTTGGGTATGTACTACGTACGGTCACTGTGTGGACGATGTCATCAATGCACTTATTGAGGAAGTTGATGACTGAGGTGGTATTCTCCTCAATGCCATTGGATGAATCCCAGAACATATTCCAGTCTGTGCTTGCAAAACAGTCCTGTAGGGTAGCATCCGCACCATCTGACCACTTCTATATTGAGCGAGTCACTGGTACTTCCTGCTTTAGTTTTCGCTTGTAAGCAGGAATCAGGAGGATATAATTATGGTCAGATTTGCCAAATGGAGGGCGAGCGAGAGCTTTGTATGCATCTCTGTGTGTGGAGTAAAGGTGGTCTAGAGGTTTCTTTCCTCTGGTTGCACATGTGACATGCTGGTAAAAAAATTGTAAAACTGATTTAAGTTTGCCTGCATTAAAATCCCCGGCCACTAGGAGCACCACTTCTGGGTGAGCATTTTCTTTTTTGCTTATGGACTTATAGAGTTGGTTGAGGGCGCTCTTAGTGCCAGCACCGGTCTGTGGTGGTAAATAGACAGTTAGGAATAATATAGATGAGAACTGTCTTGGTAGATATTGTGGTCTGCAGCTTATCATAAGGTACTCTACCTCAGGCAAGCAATACCTCGAGACTTCTTTAATATTAGACGTCGCGTACCAGCTGTTATTGACAAAAAGACACACACCCCCACCCCTTGTCTTACCAGACGTAGCTTCTTTGTTCTGCCGGTGCATTGAAAATCCCTCCAGCTCTATATTGTCCGTGTCATCGTTCAACAACGACTCGGTGAAAAAAAGGATATTACAGTACTTTATATCCTGTTGGTAGGATAATCGTAATTGTAGGTCATCCATTTCATTTTCCAATGATTGCATGTTAGCAAGTAGAATTGATGGCAGTGGGAGTTTACTCACTCGTCTACAGATTCTCAAAAGGCAGCCTGATCTGCATCCTCTTTTCCTATGTCTTGTCTTCACGCAAATGATGTGGATCTGGGCCTGTTCCAGTATATCTTTCTCGTCGGACTCGTTAAAGAAAAAGCTTCTTCCAGTTCGTGGTGAATAATCCCAGTTCTGATGTACAGAAGTAAATTTTGGTCATAAGAGACGGTAGCAGCAACATTATGTATGAAATAAGTTTTAAAAATATATTACAAATAGAGCAAAAAATACGAACAAAATAGCACAATTGGTTACGGGCATGTAAAACGTCCTCTTCGGCGTCATTTTAGTACAGCCCCGTGGGAGGAAGTAAAAGCAGGAAGTGTACCCTTCAATCTGTTCTGTGATTTGTTGAGTCAACTCGACTGACGTTACAACAAATACATTCCATTGCAAAAGCCACATAAGTTAGCATCGTTTGAATGACAATTCTACATTACCATGGTGTCATTTGATATAACATTTCAAATTACCATGGAAATGATTGCATCACAATACCAGGCAGTCATTCGGAGTGTACCCATGAGTTTACCAATCAAATTGCCAGCCTTAGAGCTTCCAAGCCTTTTCTATTTATTATATTTCTATGCATCTACACTCCTATTATATCTTCCATAGGAATTGAAGTTGCGAAAGCTAACATCAGGACATAGTTCTGTCTGGGTTGTAGACCTACTAATGTATGCGTGATAATGCTTTAAGTCCTGTTCAAACATATTGTACTTCATTAATTTCGTGAGTTGATGAAATAATGAACTAAAACAATAATCAACCACTGGAAATATATCAAAAAGAAAAGCAATGAGGAGTATAAGAATCCACTTGACACTCAAACCAATTGGAAAACAACGCGAGAGCCATTACTTTGCCTCCCTTGGAGATCTAAGACACATCATACATGAAAGCAACTGCAAATGGTCCAAAAGAGTTCAGCAATCTTATTTTGGATAGAACAACTACTACTTCCGGCGCCGACAGAGATGGCCGCCTCGCTTCGCGTTCCTAGGAAACTATGCAGTTTTTTGTTTTTTTACGTGTTATTTCTTACATTAGTACCCCAGGTCATCTTAGGTTTCATTACATACAGTCGAGAAGAACTACTGAATATAAGATCAGCGTCAACTCACCATCAGTACGACCAAGAATATGACTTTCGCGAAGCGGATACAGTGTTCTGCCTTTCAACCAGGACAACGGAATGGATCCCAGCCGGCGACCCAAAAAAACGACTTCGTAAAAGAGGGAAACGAGGCGGTCTTCTGGTCAGACTACGGAGACGGGCACATCGTTCCCCACTTCCTAGCAGTCTCCTCGCCAATGTCCAGTCTCTTGACAACAAGGTTGATGAAATCCGAGCAAGGGTAGCATTCCAGAGGGACATCAGAGACTGTAACGTTCTTTGCTTCACGGAAACATGGCTCACTGGAGAGACGCTCTCGGATGCGGTGCAGCCAGCGGGTTTCTCCACACATCACGCCGACAGAAACAAACACCTTTATGGTAAGAAGAGGGGCGGGGGCGTATGCCTTATGGCTAACGAGACGTGGTGTGATCACAGAAACATACAGGAACTCAAATCCTTCTGTTCACCTGATTTAGAATTCCTCACAATCAAATGTAGACCGCATTATCTACCAAGAGAATTCTCTTCGATTATAATCACAGCCGTATATATTCCCCCCCAAGCAGACACATCGATGGCTCCGAACGAACTTTATTTGACTCTTTGCAAACTGGAATCCATACATCCTGAGGCTGCATTCATTGTTGCTGGGGATTTTACCAAGGCTAATCTGAAAACAAGACTCCCTAAAATGTATCAGCATATCGATTGCGCCACCAGGGCTGCCAAAACCTTGGATCACTGTTATTCTAACTTCCGCGACGCATATAAGGCCCTGCCCCGCCCCCCTTTCGGAAAAGCTGACCACGACTCCATTTTGCTGATCCCTGCCTACAGACAGAAACTAAAACAAGAAGCTCCCACGCTGAGGTCTGTCCAACGCTGGTCCGACCAAGCTGATTCCACACTCCAAGACTGCTTCCATCACGTGGACTGGGACATCACGTGGACTGGGACATGTACATGTCCCAACATTGACGAATACGCTGATTCGGTGTGCGAGTTCATTAGAACGTGCTTTGAAGATGTCGTTCCCATAGCAACGATTAAAACATTCCCTAACCAGAAACCGTGGATTGATGGCAGCATTCGCGTGAAACTGAAAGCGCGAACCACTGCTTTTAATCAGAGCAAGGTGACTGGTAACATGACCGAATACAAACAGTGCAGCTATTCCCTCCGTAAGGCTAAGTGTCAGTATAGAGACAAAGTAGAATCTCAATTCAACGGCTCAGACACAAGAGGTATGTGGCAGGGTCTACAGTCAATCACGGACTACAAGATGAAATCCAGCTCAGTCACGGACCAGGATGTCTTGCTCCCAGGCAGACTAAATAACTTTTTTGCCCGCTTTGAGGACAATACAGTGCCACTGACAAGGCCTGCAACGGAAACATGCGGTCTCTCCTTCACTGCAGCCGAGGTGAGTAAAACATTTAAACGCGTTAACCCTCGTAAGGCTTCAGGCCCAGACGGCATCCCCAGCCGCGCCCTCAGAGCATGCTCAGACCAGCTGGCTGGTGTGTTTACGGACATATTCAATCAATCCCTATACCAGTCTGCTGTTCCCACATGCTTCAAGAGGGCCACCATTGTTCCTGTTCCCAAGAAAGCTAAGGTAACTGAGCTAAACGACTACTGCTTTGAGAGACTAGTCAAGGACCATATCACCTCCACCCTACCTGACACCCTAGACCCACTCCAATTTGCTTACCGCCCAAATAGGTCCACAGACGACGCAATCTCAACCACACTGCACACTGCCCTAACCCATCTGGACAAGAGGAATACCTATGTGAGAATGCTGTTCATCGACTACAGCTCGGCATTTAACACCATAGTACCCTCCAAGCTCGTCATCAAGCTCGAGACCCTGGGTCTCGACCCCGCCCTGTGCAACTGGGTACTGGACTTCCTGACGGGCCGCCCCCAGGTGGTGAGGGTAGGCAACAACATCTCCACCCCGCTGATCCTCAACACTGGGGCCCCACAAGGGTGCGTTCTGAGCCCTCTCCTGTACTCCCTGTTCACCCACGACTGCGCGGCAACGCACACCTCCAACTCAATCATCAAGTTTGCGGACGACACAACAGTGGTAGGCTTGATTACCAACAACGACGAGACGGCCTACAGGGAGGAGGTGAGGGCCCTCGGAGTGTGGTGTCAGGACAATAACCTCACACTCAACGTCAACAAAACTAAGGAGATGATTGTGGACTTCAGGAAACAGCAGAGGGAACACCCCCTATCCACATCGATGGAACAGCAGTGGAGAGGGTAGTAAGTTTTAAGTTCCTCGGCATACACATCACAGACAAACTAAATTGGTCCACTCACACAGACAGCATCGTGAAGAAGGCGCAGCAGCGCCTCTTCAACCTCAGGAGGCTGAAGAAATTCGGCTTGTCACCAAAAACACTCACAAACTTCTACAGATGCACAATGGAGAGCATCCTGGCGGGCTGTATCACCGCCTGGTACGAAACTGCTCCGCCCACAACCGTAAGGCTCTCCAGAGGGTAGTGAGGTCTGCACAACGTATCACCGGAGGCAAACTACCTGCCCTCCAGGACACCTACACCACCCGATGTTACAGGAAGGACATAAAGATCATCAAGGACAACACCCACCTGAGCCACTGCCTGTTCACCCCGCTATCATCCAGAAGGCGAGGTCAGTACAGGTGCATCAAAGCTGGGACCAAGAGACTGAAAAACAGCTTATATCTCAAGGCCATCAGACTGTTAAACAGCAACCACTAACATTGAGTGGCTGCTGCCAACACACTGACTCAACTCCAGCCACTTCAAAAATGGGAATTGGTGGGAAAGGATGTAAAATATATCACTAGCCACTGTAAACAATGCTACCTAATATAATGTTTACATACCCTACATTATTCATCTCATATGTATACATATATACTGTACTCTATCATCTACTGCATCCTTATGTAATACATGTATCACTAGCCACTTTAACTATGCCACTTTGTTTACATACTCATCTCATATGTATATACTGTACTCGATACCATCTACTGTATCTTGCCTATGCTGCTCTGCACCATCACTCATTCATATCTTTATGTACATATTCTTTATCCCCTTACAATGTGTATAAGATATTAGTTTTGGAATTGTTAGTTAGATTACTTGTTGGTTATTACTGCATTGTCGGAACTGGAAGCACAAGCATTTCGCTAGACTCGCATTAAACATCTGCTAACCATGTGTATGTGACAAATACAATTTGATTTGATTTGATTTGATTTGATTTGACAAGAGAAGGGCACAGAAACACTACTGTCCCACCCTGATCTGTTTCTCTCGTCTTTGTGCTTGTCTCCGCCCCACTCCAGGTGTCGCCCATCTTCCCCATTATCCCCAGGGTATTTTAACCTGTGTTCTCTGTTTGTCTGTTGCCAGTTCGTCTTGTCTCGTCAAGCCTACCAGTGGTTTTCCCATACACCTGTTGTGCTCTAGGTATTTTTTCCCGGTTTGAACCATTCTGCCTACCCTGAGCCTGCCTGCTGTTCTGTAGCTTGTGACACTGCCTTGGATTACTGACCTCTGCCTGCCCTTGACCATTCGTTTGCCTGCCCTTGTTTTTGTAATAAACTTTTGTTACTTCAAAACTGTCTGCATCTGGGGCTTCTCCTGAGCTGTGATAACTACGGCCATTGTTACATTCCTCTTATGCCACAAGCAGACTGAGGCATAATTAAGAGTGACTTGTGTAAGCTAATTGGTCATTAATTTCAGTGTGTTTTGGAAACGGGACACAAGTGTGCATATTTTCTATTGTGACGTGCCATACGCCCAGGGGGCATGACAGGGAGCTGGGATAACATCCACATCTTTGGGGGTACGGTCATTGTCTCTGAGGAGCTATATCCACAAGTGTTTCACTTCTGTGACTATATCACAAAGAGGGAATACGCTGGCAATTCCGTACCTTCAAATCTTTCAATTTGAACGTTTCTCAATTGTTGTCAACTCGTTAATAACAGCACGTTGTTGGAACATGTTAATTCACAAAGACCTTATGAAACAAAATGTTGAAAAAGAGACAATTAAAAGATGCGGTCCATAAAACAGTCAAAAACAACAAAGTTGAAAAAAAACTAATAAATAATCATTAGTAATCAGTTGCTCTCTGTCTGTGAGGACAAGACAAAAGAAGTGGGACATAGACAGGCCCAGTGTGCGAGTGTTGTCGATAGGCTCCTCAGAATAATTGGTGTTGTCGACGGAGCTGGCCTCAAACACCAGTGGGATGATGGATGCTCTGGCCCCGGGGCCCGGGAGCCTGACCCCTCTGTTAGGGGCCGTATGGGGGCCAACCGCCATCTGAAGAACACAAAGAATTGGACTACAGCCTACAGCCCCCTCAGCAGACTCACGCTCCTATTAGTGATACACACATGGAGGGACGCACTGTACATTATAATCTACACTGCAATCACACAGATGGTTTGTGGAGCACATGCAGAGCCTTTGAGAGGTGCGACAATATGAGCCCATTCTACACGTGTGTGTCTGTGTGGGGCTACATTGATTCACACACTCAGACAAACATAGCTTCACAAACGCACCATTACCCTTAGGCATACTGTGACATACAAGGGAGGCACATTTTAATGTTCTTATCCATCATACTACACTCACACAGAAATGACACAATGATCTCAGTGTCCTGTTTTTTTTAGAAACATAGGGAGAAGATGGAGATATACTGAGCGAGACCTACTGTAATGGTCTGGGCCTAAACCACATAAACATGACACTAGACACTATGGAACGCAAAGCTTTTACTATCTCATCCTGGAATATACAAGGTCTGAGGTCATCTGCCTTTGGCCTACAGAGCAGCAACCCAGAACAAATACAGACATTGTCATCCTACAAGAAACATGGTACAGAGGATACGGACACACTGGTTGCAGAGAGCTGGTAGTCCAACCCACCAAACTACCAGGTGTGAAACAGGGAAGAGACTCAGGGTGTATGCTAATGTGATATAGAGCAGACCAAACCAACTCTATTAAATGTATCAAAACAGGAACATTTTATATCTGGCTAGAAATTAACAAGGAAATGATCTCAACAGAGAAGAATGTCCTCGTGTGTGCTACCTATATTCCCCCAATAGAATCTCCATACTTTAACGTTGACGGCTTCTCCATCCCAGAGGGGGAGATACACTATTTCCAGGCCCAGGGACATGTACTAGTCTGTGGTGACCTAAATGCCAAAACTGTACAAGAACCTGACACCCTCAGCATACAGAGGGACAAACACCTACCAGGAGGTGACAGCATTCCCTCCCCCATTTGCCCCCCTAGACACAACTATGACAACATAACCAACAAAAACTCCTGAAGCTCTGTCAGACGCTGGGTATGTACATAGTCAATGGTAGGCTTCGAGGGGACTCCTGTAGTAGGTACACATGTAGCTCATCTCTTGGCAGTAGTACTGTAGACTACTTTATCACTGACCTTAACCCAGAGCCTCTTAGAGCATTCACAGTCAATACACTGACACCCCTATCAGACCACAGCAAAATCACACTCTACTTGAACAGAGCATTGCTCAATCAAGAAGCATCAAAGCC
Organism: Oncorhynchus masou masou; assembly: GCF_036934945.1. Classification (NCBI taxonomy): domain Eukaryota; kingdom Metazoa; phylum Chordata; class Actinopteri; order Salmoniformes; family Salmonidae; genus Oncorhynchus; species Oncorhynchus masou. The sequence goes on from NC_088224.1 coordinate 55,583,353, forward strand.
AAAGAAAATTCATAATATTAAGAAATGCTATGGATGGAAGGAAAATAGTGTAGAAATCTACCAAAAACAATTAGGCAACAACAAATTCAATCCCTTCTAGACAATATCCTAGACAAAATGTTTCACTGTAATAGTGAAAGTGCAAACTTGGCAGTAAAAATCCTAAACAGCATATTTGACCTCTCAGCTTCCCTATCAAATCTAAAAAATTCAAGCAGAAAACCTAAGACAATTAACAATAATGATGAATTGTTTGATGAAGATTGCAAATACCTAAGAAAGATATTGAGAAACACAAAAACATTGATACCCAGAAAAGCTGAGCCTACCCCTTCACTATGGTGAATCACTAAAACAATACAGAAATACAGTACGGAATAAGAAGAATCAAACCACTTCAGGGAAAATTGTAATACCCTAAACAAACAGCACAAAATCTATCCAAAACAGAGATGTATGGATAAACCACTTCTCCAATATTTTTGGCTCTATAACAAAGAACAAAGCGCAAAAACATATACAGTGGGGCAAAAAAGTATTTAGTCAGCCACCAATTTTGCAAGTTCTCCCACTTAAAAATATGAGAGTGGCCTGTAATTTTCATCATTACATTTACATTTACATTTAAGTCATTTAGCAGACGCTCTTATCCAGAGCGACTTACAAATTGGTGAATTCACCTTCTGACATCCAGTGGAACAGCCACTTTACAATAGTGCATCTAAATCATTAAGGGGAGGGGGGGGGGGTGAGAAGGATTACTTATCCTATCCTAGGTATTCCTTGAAGAGGTGGGGTTTCAGGTGTCTCCGGAAGGTGGTGATTGACTCCGCTGTCCTGGCGTCGTGAGGGAGTTTGTTCCACCATTGGGGGGCCAGAGCAGCGAACAGTTTTGACTGGGCTGAGCGGGAACTGTACTTCCTCAGTGGTAGGGAGGCGAGCAGGCCAGAGGTGGATGAACGCAGTGCCCTTGTTTGGGTGTAGGGCCTGATCAGAGCCTGGAGGTACTGCGGTGCCATTCCCCTCACAGCTCCGTAGGCAAGCACCATGGTCTTGTAGCGGATGCGAGCTTCAACTGGAAGCCAGTGGAGAGAGCGGAGGAGCGGGGTGACGTGAGAGAACTTGGGAAGGTTGAACACCAGACGGGCTGCGGCGTTCTGGATGAGTTGTAGGGGTTTGATGGCACAGGCAGGGAGCCCAGCCAACAGCGAGTTGCAGTAATCCAGACGGGAGATGACAAGTGCCTGGATTAGGACCTGCGCCGCTTCCTGTGTGAGGCAGGGGCGTACTCTGCGGATGTTGTAGAGCATAAACCTACAGGAACGGGCCACCGCCTTGATGTTAGTTGAGAACGACAGGGTGTTGTCCAGGATCACGCCAAGGTTCTTAGCGCTCTGGGAGGAGGAAACAATGGAGTTGTCAACCGTGATGTGGAGATCATGGAACGGGCAGTCCTTCCCCGGGAGGAAGAGCAGCTCCGTCTTGCCGAGGTTCAGCTTGAGGTGGTGATCCGTCATCCACACTGATATGTCTGCCAGACATGCAGAGATGCGATTCGCCACCTGGTCATCAGAAGGGGGAAAGGAGAAGATTAATTGTGTGTCGTCTGCATAGCAATGATAGGAGAGACCATGTGAGGTTATGACAGAGCCAAGTGACTTGGTGTATAGCGAGAATAGGAGAGGGCCTAGAACAGAGCCCTGGGGGACACCAGTGGTGAGAGCGCGTGGCGAGGAGACAGATTCTCGCCACGCCACCTGGTAGGAGCGACCTGTCAGGTAGGACGCAATCCAAGCGTGGGCCGCGCCGGAGATGCCCAACTCGGAGAGGGTGGAGAGGAGGATCTGATGGTTCACAGTGTCGAAGGCAGCCGATAGGTCTAGAAGGATGAGAGCAGAGGAGAGAGAGTTAGCTTTAGCAGTGCGGAGCGCCTCCGTGATACAGAGAAGAGCAGTCTCAGTTGAATGACTAGTCTTGAAACCTGACTGATTTGGATCAAGAAGGTCATTCTGAGAGAGATAGCGGGAGAGCTGGCCAAGGACGGCACGTTCAAGAGTTTTGGAGAGAAAAGAAAGAAGGGATACTGGTCTGTAGTTGTTGACATCGGAGGGATCGAGTGTAGGTTTTTTCAGAAGGGATGCAACTCTCGCTCTCTTGAAGACGGAAGGGACGTAGCCAGCGGTCAGGGATGAGTTGATGAGCGAGGTGAGGTAAGGGAGAAGGTCTCCGGAAATGGTCTGGAGAAGAGAGGAGGGGATAGGGTCAAGCGGGCAGGTTGTTGGGCGGCCGGCCGTCACAAGAAGCGAGATTTCATCTGGAGAGAGAGGGGAGAAAGAGGTCAGAGCACAGGGTAGGGCAGTGTGAGCAGAACCAGCGGTGTCGTTTGACTTAGCAAACGAGGATCGGATGTCGTCGACCTTCTTTTCAAAATGGTTGACGAAGTCATCTGCAGAGAGGGAGGAGGGGGGAGGGGGAGGAGGATTCAGGAGGGAGGAGAAGGTGGCAAAGAGCTTCCTAGGGTTAGAGGCAGATGCTTGGAATTTAGAGTGGAAGAAAGTGGCTTTAGCAGCAGAGACAGAGGAGGAAAATGTAGAGAGGAGGGAGTGAAAGGATGCCAGGTCCGCAGGGAGGCGAGTTTTCCTCCATTTCCGCTCGGCTGCCCGGAGCACTGTTCTGTGAGCTCGCAGTGAGTCGTCGAGCCACGGAGCGGGAGGGGAGGACCGAGCCGGCCTGGAGGATAGGGGACATAGAGAGTCAAAGGATGCAGAAAGGGAAGAGAGGAGGGTTGAGGAGGCAGAATCAGGAGATAGGTTGGAGAAGGTATGAGCAGAGGGAAGAGATGATAGGATGGAAGAGGAGAGAGTAGCGGGGGAGAGAGAGCGAAGGTTGGGACGGCGCAATACCATCCGAGTAGGGGCAGTGTGGGAAGTGTTGGATGAGAGCGAGAGGGAAAAGGATACAAGGTAGTGGTCGGAGACTTGGAGGGGAGTTGCAATGAGGTTAGTGGAAGAACAGCATCTAGTAAAGATGAGGTCGAGCGTATTGGCTGCCTTGTGAGTAGGGGGGGAAGGTGAGAGGGTGAGGTCAAAAGAGGAGAGGAGTGGAAAGAAGGAGGCAGAGAGGAATGAGTCAAAGGTAGACGTGGGGAGGTTAAAGTCGCCCAGGACTGTGAGAGGTGAGCCGTCCTCAGGAAAGGAGCTTATCAAGGCATCAAGCTCATTGATGATCATAGGTACACTTCAACTATGACAGACAGAATGAGAAAAAAAATCCAGAAAATCACATTGTAGGATTTTTAATGAATTTATTTGCAAATTATGGTGGAAAATAAGTATTTGGTGACCTACAAACAAGCAATATTTCTGGCTCTCACAGTCCTGTAACTTCTTCTTTAAGAGGCTCATCTGTCCTCTACTCGTTACCTGTATTACTGGCACCTGTTTGAACTTGTTATCAGTATAAAAGACACCTCTCCACAACCTCAAACAGTCACACTCCAAACTCCACTATGTCCAAGACCAAAGAGCTGTCAAAGGACACCAGAAACAAAATTGTAGACCTGCACCAGGCTGGGAAGACTGAATCTGCAATAGGTAAGCAGCTTGGTTTGAAGAAATCAACTGTGGGAGCAAAAAGTGAATACAAATTTGACCCCAATAACTACCGTGGGACATGCGTCAACAGCAACCTTGGGAAAATCCTTTGCAATATCATTAACAGCAGACTCGAACATGTCCTCAGCGAAAACAATGTACCTTTACCAAATGACCGTACGACAGACCATGTATTCACCATGCACACCCTAATTTACAAACAAACAAACCAAAACAAAGGCAAAGTCTTCTCATGCGTTGCTGATTTCAAAATAGCTTTCGACTCAATTTGGCACGAGGGTCTGCTATACAAATTGATGGAAAACGGTGTTGGGGGAAAATCAAACAACATTATTAAATCCATGTACACAAACAACAATTGTTAAAATTGGCAAAAAACACATTTCTTTCCACAGCCCCGGGGGGTGAGACAAGGATGCAGCTAAAACCCGCTAAATATCAATATCCAGAAAAGAGACATTAAATTCTACAACCACCGAAAAGGAAGCAATTGCCAAGCCTTCCATAACAAAGCTGTCACCTACAGAGAAATAAACCTGGAGAAGAGCCCCCTAAGCAAGCTGGTCCTGGGGCTCAGTTCACAAACACAAACAGATGCCACAGAGACCCGGGACAACAACACTATTAGGCCCAAAAAGATAATTACTTGACACATTGAAAATAATTTACAAAAAAAAAATGCACTATTTGGCCCTGTGACAGAATGACAGAATACCTGACCACTGTGACTGACCCAAAATGAAGGAAATCTTTGACTATGTATGGACTCAGCGAGCATAGCCTTGCTATTGAGAAATTCCACAGAAGGCAGACCTGGCTCTAAAGAGAAGACAGGCTATGTGCACACTGCCCACAAAATGAGGTAGAAATATAAAGGACACAGGGGGCGAGACCCTGATGCAGACACGGGAGGCAGATGGTTCAAGTCTCTGATATTTATTATAACCCAAGGGGCAGGCAAGAGTATGGTCGTGGACAAGCAAAATATCAAAAACTAGGTCAAGGGTGAAAAGAGTGGCAGGCAGGCTCGAGGTCAAGGGAAGGCAGTATGGTCAGGCAGGCGGGTCCAGAGTCAACTCAGGCAAGGGTCAAAACAGAGAGGACTAGCAAAACAGAGATAAGGGAAAGCAAGAGCAAGAGCATGGAAAAACCATGCTGGTTTGGTAGACAAGACGAACTGACAACAGACAAACAGGGAACACAGGAATAAGTACCCAGGGACTATGGGGAAAACAGGTGACACCTGGAGGTGAGTGGAGACAATCCCAAAGACAAGTGAAATAGATCAGGATGTGACAGGATACTAAGCTGCACTTCCTAACCTCCTGCCAAATGTATGACCATATTAGAGAGAGAATGTCTATAAATTCCCATATCTATTCGGTGAAGTATGCAATCACAGGAGCAAGATTTGTGACCTATTGCCACAAGAAAGGGGCAACCAGTGAAGAAACAAACACCAATAGCAACGTACAGTATATTTATGTTTATTTATTTTCTTTTTGTACTTAACTATTTTGCACATAATTTCAACACTGAATATAGACAATGACATTTGAAATGTCTTGATTCTTTTGGAACTTTTGTAAGTGTAATATTTACTGTTAAGCTTTTATTTTTTATTTCACTTTTGTTTAGTATCTATTTCACTCGATTTGGCAATGTAAATATATGTTTCACATGCCAATAAAGCTCCTTAAATTGAAATTGAATTGAGAGTGTGAGAGAGAGAGAGAGAGAGAGAGAGAGGGAGAGGGGTGTGTGTGACAGAGAGCAGAACAGCCCACCTCAGACCTAGACCACAACCTCAGCACCGCAATGGGACATACAACACAGGACCCACCAACCCAACACACCCTATACCCTCCCAACAGCCCCCCTGATAGCTCTCTTGACATCCCCCACACATCCATTGAGGACACAAAATCCAGAGATTGTGCTCCTCCTTGACTCAAATGGCAAATAGATTAAAGAAGATAAACTTTTTCCACAAAGTGGCTAAAATCTGGTGCCCAAACACTAGGCATGTCCTGGAGCGGTTGTCAGAGGACAGACTTGAGTCCCCCAGCCACATAATAATTCACACGGGCACAAATGACCTGAGGGACCGGCAGGAAAGAGTGACCCAACACTCAAGGGAATGATTGAAAAAGCTTCTTCCACTTCCCCAAAGCACAAGTGCACCCTGCTACAACGAAAATACTTTCACCCTGCCACCATACAGCAGGTAAATGCAAGCATTTTACAAGACTGTGCCTCAAAACCTAATGTCTACCTGGCCCACCACTCCACCCTAGATTTGCATGTATATATTTTTTTTAACTAGACAAGTCAGTTAAGAACAAATTCTTATTTTCAATGACAGCCTAGGAACAGTGGGTTAACTGCCTTGTTCAGGGGAGAAGACATTCAATCTTGCAACCTTTCGGTTACTAGTCCGACGCTCTAACCTCTAGGCTACCTGCCACCCCATAGCTGAAACCCCCGAGCTGACAAGGTACAAATCTGTCATTCTGCCCCTGAACAGGCAGTTAACCCACTGTTCCTAGGCCGTCATTGTAAATAAGAATTTGTTCTTAACTGACTTGCCTAGTAAAATAAAAAAAAATAAAAAAAATAGACATACTATGACATTTGAAACGTCTTTATTCTCTTGGAACTTTTGCGAGTGTAATGTTTCCTGTTAATTTTGTATTGTTTATGTCACTTTTGAATATTATCTATTTCACTTACATTGGCAAAGTAAAAATACAGTGTGTTTCCAATGCTAATAAAACCCTTAAGTTGAATTGAGAGAGAGAGAACATGGCTGTTCTCAGGAAGACATATGTCTTGGCAGGAGGGTCTGTCTTTCCCATTGAATGAAACAGGGAATCTCTGTGGACTAGGCCATACAGCTAGATCAAAGTGACCATTTAAAACTTATCTTCAAAAGCACAATGTATTGACCAAAGAGTGATTTAGGGCAGTGTTTCCCGACCCTGGTCCTCGAGTACCCACAACAGTACACATTTGTATTGTAACCAAGCACACCTGATTCAACTTGTCAACTAATTATCAAACCCTCAATGAGCTGAATGAGGTGTGTTTGTCCAGGGCTATAACACAAATGTGTACTGTTTGGGGTACTGGAGGGCCAGGATTGGGAAACACTGATTTAGGGAATGGGATATATGTCTTGTTGCCAGCCAGGTATCAACTTGCATGGACTTGATGTCTCCAGTCAGCACCAGCAGCAGCATAGTGACATTGACTGAGAGAAGGTGTAAGAGGTATACCATATGACCTCTGACCTATAATTATCTACATTTGCATTGTAGAGTCAAAAAAGCAAGGCCTTCATAGGTCATTGTCCACAAATATGGAAAAACGTAACCCCCCCACACCCCCACACACACACACATTTAGCATAACTCTGAGTGGAGTGACTCAGTGGCCTCCATTATAAGAGCGTTCATCTGCAAGGCTAGCATTGACAGCCACTCCTCTGTAATTATCATTAGCAACTTGAAGACAGGATGTCTGGACCTCAGGCTAATGGTAGCTAACGAGGAGAAACCCTGAACGGCTCAAGCCAATCAAAGATGGATCTCTTTTTTATTTTATTGTTATTTAACTAGACAAGCCAGTTAAGAACACATTTTTTATTTACAATGACGGCTTACCCCAGCCAAACCCGGACGATGCTGGGCCAATTGTGCGCTGCCCGATGGGACTCCCAATCGCGGCCGGTTGAGATACAGCCTGGAATCAAGCTAGGGTCTGTAGTGATGCCTCTAGCACCGAGAAGCAGTGCATTAGACCGCTGCGCAGCTCGGGGGTTAGGTAGACACAAATTAAACTCTCGATTGGCCCAATTTAGGGGGTTGTAGGGAGCGCATTGAAGGCAATGCATTGAGCCTGTTTAACTAAATCTGTTATCTTGACATCAAGGAGGTCAAATCAAATGAAATTTTTTTGGTCACATGAACATCGTAGTTATTGCTGGGTGTAGCAAACTGCTTGTGTTCTTAGCTCCAACAGTGCAGTAGCATCTAACAATTCACGACAATACACAAATCTAAAAGTAAAATAATTGAATATGTAAATATTAGGACAAGCAATGTCGGAGAGGCATTGACTAAAAAAACAGTAGAATAGTGTACAGTATATACACATGAGATGTGTAAAGCAGTATGTAAACATGACTAGTGACTCGTGATACATTATTAAAGTGGCCAGTGATTCAATGTCTATGTGTATAGGGCAGCAGCCTCTAAGGTGCAGGGTTGAGTAGTCGGGTTGTGACGGCTATTTAACAGTCTGATGGCCTTGAGATAGAAGCTGTTTTTCAGTCCCTCGGTCCCAGCTTTGATGCACCTATACTGACCTCGCCTTCTGGATGGTAACGGGGAGAACAGGCAGTGGCTTGGGTGGTTGTTGTCCTTGGTGATCTTTTTGGCCTTCCTGTGACATCGGGTGCTGTAGGTGTCCTGGACGACAGGTAGTTTGCCCCCGGTGATGCGTTGCGCTGACCGTACCACCCTCTGCGAAGCCCTGCTGTTGCAGGCGGTTCAGTTGCCATACCAGACGGTGATACAGCCCAACAGCATGCTTTCAATTGTGCATCTGTAAAAGTTTCTGAGGGTCTTAGGGGCCAAGCCAAATTTCTTCAGCCTCCTGAAGTTGAAGAGGTGCTGTTGCGCCTTCTTCACCACACTGTCTGTGTGGGTGGACCATTTCAGATTGTCAGTGATGTGTATGCCGAGGAAGCTTTCCACTTTTTCCACTGTGGTCCCGTCGATGTGATTAGGGGCATGCTCCCTCTGCTGTTTCCTGAAGTCCACATCAGCTCCTTCGTTTTGTTTTATTTTCCTGGCAACACTCTGCCAGGGCCCTCACCTCCTCCCTGTAGGCTGTCTCGTCATTGTTGGTAATCAGTGTCGTCTGCAAATTTGATGATTGAGTTAGAGGCATCTGTGGCCATGCAGTCATGGCTGAACATGGAGCACAGGAGGTGGGTGAGTATGTAGTCATGTGGGGCCCCTGTGTTGAGGATCAGCAAAGTGGAGGTGTTGTTTTCTACCTTCACCACCTGGGTGCGGCCTGTCAGGAAGTTCAAGACACAGTTGCACATGTCGGGGTTCAGACTCAGGGCCCTGAGCTTAATGATGAGCTTGGAGGGTGCTACGGTGTTGAAGGCTGAGCTTCATCTTGTCCAGATGGGATAGGGCAGTATG
>NC_088224.1:56986309-57158809 GCF_036934945.1 Oncorhynchus masou masou
TGTGTGTGTGTGTGTGTGTGTGTGTGTGTGTGTGTGTGTGTGTGTGTGTGTGTGTGTGTGTGTGTGTGTGAGTGAGGGGGGATTATTACATGTTTTACTCAGTGAACGTTATTTTTGCACATGTAGCCTTGTGCACTTGATCAATGTCTACTATAATGGCCACTATAATAGAGCAAAAATAGAATGCCTGTTTGTTTCATTCTATTTCTACTTTAAGATGTTTTTTCCCCCAAGTGCAATATTCACGTGTGTGGTCACTAGTGTTCTGTTATGAAGGCTGTCATGGCTAACTGCAATATTAGTGTATTGTTTTATCTCAAGACTGTCATTTGCAGTAAAGTTAGGCAACAATAGCTTTCTTTACGTTTTTTTAGCTATGAGTTAGGTTCACATGAACCATTTCTTATTTTACAGAAAGAGACTGATCATGTAGATCATATTATTTGTTGTTTAATGCAGTTAAAACCTGCAATTCTCCTTAGCAGGGATTTTTTGCATGTTTCAGTGCAAAAATAATAAATAAAGTTTCACCTTTTCGGGCCCTCACCAGTTTGCATCCCTGGTACGTTCAGTGTAGATAGTGTTTTGCAGGGTTGGAGTTATGCAACCCCTGCCGTAAAATGGTAATTATCAGCCTTCTCACCTTGAGCCAACCTCTCAATCCACCTCATCACGGGATGTCTCTGCACGTACCTCAGAAACCGTGCCAAAAACGCTAGTAACAAATACATTTTATTAGCATACTTCACTCTCTCTCTCTCTCTCTCTCTCTCTCTCTCTTCTCTACACTCTCTTATAATAAAAGGGTTTCAAATGGGTTCTTCGGCTGTCCTAATAGGAGAACACTTTTTGGTTCCAGGTAGAACCCTGGTCCTGTGTGGCTCAGTCGGTAGAGCATGGCGCTTGCAACGCCAAGCGTCGTGGGTTCGATTCCCGCTGGGGCCACCCATATGTAAAAAAGTAGTGGCCCCAGCCGACTTGTAAGTCGCTTTGGACAAAAGCGTCTGCTAAATGGGATATATTATTATTATATATTAACCCTACCTGGAAACAAAAGGGTTCTCCTATGGGAACAGCCGAAGAACTCTCTCTCTCTCTCTCTCTCTCTCTCTCTCTCTCTCTGTCTGTCTTGGCTCCATGTGCACTTCATTAAATTTACTTTGAAGCGATGATGACATCATCAGCTGCCTGTTATTTTTTGGGGGGCTGCAGGGTTTCCATGGAAACTTTGATGTCATCACATCCATGCAGGCTTGTTTTTGGGGAAACCACAGCGCAGTCGACATGTGGTAAAGAGAGAGAAATGGGCCTTTGTTTTGGAAGGATCAGCAGGTTTGTCAACGGGCTGTCTCGGTGGGCGAAAGCCAGCAGGTATTCTATCTTTTCCCAGGAGACAGGAAAGGCAGCCGAGGCATTCCTTCACACTCTTCCTCCCTCCTAGTGAGAGTGTTCTGTCCATCCCTCAGTCAGACGTCTGGGGCACGTTCAGTAGGCAAACTTTATGGAACATTGCCGATGGAAATATCATGAATAGAGCTGGCGTGATCCCTTACGTATCAGAGAGCCATGTTTGTCCATATACACTATTTTGGTCTGAACGTTCCACAATGTTGTGTGTATGCAGCTCTGGGCCTGTATTCACACAGCATCTCAGAGTAGGAATGTTGATCTAGGATTTGTTTTTCCTTGTAAATTGTAATGAATAAGATGGGAGGGGGGGGGGCTGATCCTAAATCAGTACTCCTACTCTGAGACGCTTCGTAAAGACAAAGAGGTGTTTGCATGGCACTTGCTCTGGCTGAGGAGTGCTTGTTTAGTACAGAGAATAGTGCTGGCCTCCACGTGAACACTGGGAGTTTTAATGGGAGGTTGAGTGCAGGGAGAGAGAGAGAGAGAGAGTGGACAGACATGTTTGTGTACAGTTTTAATAGTGTAGTGACGCAGCCCTGCTCTGTGGGCGAGCTTCAGGGCTCCTTGTTAATGTACACACCTCAAAACCATTAGTTGGAGGAGAAATTACAGGGGAAATAGGAATGGGGTTTAGCCTGGCACCCTCTGAAGAGATGAATAATGTTGACCCTACATGCAGATTACAGGGGAAATAGGAATGGATTTAGCCTGGCACCCTCTGAAGAGATGAATAATGTTGACCCTACATGCAGATTACAGGGGAAATAGGAATGGGTTTAGCCTGGCACCCTCTGAAGAGATGAATAATGTTGACCCTACATGCAGATTACAGGGGAAATAGAAATGGGGTTTAGCCTGGCACCCTCTGAAGAGATTAATAATGTTGACCCTACATGCAGATTACAGGGGAAATAGAAATGGGGTTTAGCCTGGCACCCTCTGAAGAGATGAATAATTTGACCCTACATGCAGATTACAGGGGAAATAGGAATGGGTTTAGCCTGGCACCCTCTGAAGAGATGAATAATGTTGACCCTACATGCAGATTACAGGGGAAATAGGAATGGGTGGCACCCTCTGAAGAGATGAATAATGTTGACCCTACATGCAGATTACAGGGGAAATAGGAATGGATTTAGCCTGGCACCCTCTGAAGAGATGAATAATGTTGACCCTACATGCAGATTACTATGCTTACTAACTTCAACTTATTAATGGGCAGACTACGTAAACATAAATGGTACGGTAGATCTGTCTTTATACAATGGACACTGATAGCTAACGAGCAGCAATAGTTCCGGTGCTTTTCTGTCACTGGTTATTTGTACAAATCACGGCTTCGCTTGTGTTAGCATCTTTCGAATTTCAGAAAGGGGCAGGGACATTCGGCCCATAGACTTACCCGCAGAAAGAGAGAGGTGGTGGAGCTCCTCATTACGGTTCCGCTCCTGGTTCTAGCATCTCTTAACACGTATGGGCCCCGAACTTCATTTCGCAGCTGACCAATTACGCAAGACTTTAGTTCTGGGTTAACCTGTTGATGCTCAAAACTATTTCATTTTTGGATGAAAACGTTCCCGTTTTAAACAAGATATTTTGTCACAAAAAGATGCTCGACTATGCATATAATTGATAGCTTTCGAAAGAAAACACTCTGATGTGTCCAGAACTACCAAGATATTTTCTGTGCGTGCCCTAGAACGTGAGCTTCTGGCAAAACCAAGATGAGACGGCATCCAGGAAATGAGCAGGATTTTTGAGGCTCTGTTTTCCATTGTCTCCTTATATGGCTGTGAAGAGAGGATGAGCCTGCCCTTTCTGTTTTCCCCAAGGTGTCTGCAGCATTGTGACGTATTTGTAGGCAGATCATTGGAAGATTGACCATAAGAGACCACATTTACCAGGTGTCCGCCCGGTGTCCTGCGCCGAAATTGGTGCGCAAAAGTCAGCTGCCAGTATTTTTCCATGGGATACAGAGAGGAAAGCAAGCTTCCCACGAACTGCATATCAATGAAGAGATATGTGAAAAAACACCTTGAGGATTGATTCCAAACAACGTTTGCCATGTTCTGTCGATATTATGTAGTTAATTCGGAAAAAGTTTTACGTTGTAGGTGACTGAATTTTCGGTTCACGGTAGCCAGACGCAATGTAGAAAACGGAACGATTTCTCCTACACACAGACGCTTTCAGGAAAAACTGCGCATTTGGTATGTAACTGAGAGTCTCCTCATTGAAAACATCAGAAGCTCTTCAAAAGGTAAATGATTTTATTTATTTGGTTATCTGGTTTTTGTGAAAATGTTGCGTGCTAAATGCTACTCAAAATGCTATGCTAGCTTTGCATACTCTTACACAAATTAGTCAATTTCTATGGTTCAAAAGCATATTTTGAAAATCTGAGATGACAGTGTTGTTAAGAAAAGGCTAAGCTTGAGAGCAGACGCATTATTTTCATTTTATTTGCGATTTTCAGAAATCGTTAACGTTGCGTTATGCTAATGAGCCTGAGGCTTTAGTCACGATCCCGGATCCGGGATGGGAAACAAGGTTATTACTAACTTAACGAATTTTGATAATATGTTGACTGATATATTGACGTGTTGAAGTCAAGAATAGAATAGCAAAGGTACTGTAGCAACTGACCTGCTTCCAGTACTCTGAGGTCAGAGGTCACCATACTTTACCCCTCACAACACACAACCTTTTTCCTCTGTCTTCTCTTACTGATCCCCAGACTGACATGGAATCGAAATCTTGACTATTTCTGCTCCTGCTACTGAATCCATGCCACATTTCACTATTGTTTCACTAATAGTGTGGACTCGGGTTTGGATTCCAAAGCTAACTGAAATTCTGTGTGAAGACCTGGTGTAGCACTTAGAGTATCTCTGGATCCCACTATCTGTATAGCATCAATGAGAGTTGGTGTCATCATGTCATGTGCGGCCCAACACAATTCCCTGAAATGAAGCCAGAGTAGAGTGTAGGAACAGGCGTGTGACTATGCATGCTTTTTTTGTCTCTCTGACTTCCTGCTTTTGTGTCACTACGACTTGATTGCGCAATACTTAACTTATCGCTATCAGGGATCTCAGTTTTACATCAAAAGAGCCCTTTCTTCAGCAGCCCGGTGTGGTCCAGAGCTGAACCACGAACCACAAACATCCGTGAGTTCATTTCGTCACGCGTCATTAGCCACTCTTCACAGCAGACTAGAGTGTTAGAAGGTTAGGGATTCAAGTACAATAACAGACACTTGTTGTAGATAGGCAGAGCACAACAAAGTCTGTGTACTCCCCTGGTTCGTCCCACTAATCATGTCCGACATTTACAAGTGTCGAGTGGTGCAACATGGCTGACGTCACCCCAGGAGCTCAATCATATTTATTCATTATGAAAACACTGAAAGAAACAGCTGCTCTTGGCCCAGCGACTCAGGGAGTGAGAGACATTGTTTGGAGGATGTCAAGTGGATTTTGCTCATGACCAGCCCACTAATACAATTTTAAGTATCGGTGAAGTAAATGTATTTGCCATGATTTATCCAGATATTCAATTAACACACATTGACAGGATAGGAGTTGTTGTGAGTTCTCTTCCTTCTCACCCCTGTAGATCTAGCCTGGTTAAAGCAGTCTGAATGCTGCTTTAACACTGAAGCATGCATGAGAGCACCAGTTGTTCCAGACATCTGTGTGATCACGCTCTTCGCAGCCGATGTGAGTAAGACCGTTAAACAGGTCAACATTCACAAGGCCACTGGGCCAGACGGATTACCAGGACGCGTACTCCGAGCATGCGCTGACCAATTGGCAAGTGTCTTCACTGACATTTTCAACCTCTCCCTGTCTGAGTCTGTAATACCTACATGTTTCAAGCAGACCATCATAGTCCCTGTGTCCATGAAAGCGAAGGTAACCTGCCTAAATAACAACCGCCCGTAGCACTCACGTCGGAAGCTATGATGTGCTTTGAAAGGCTGGTCATGGCTCTCATCAGCACCAACATCCCGGAAACCCTAGACCCACTCCAATTCGCATACCGCACCAACAGATCCTCAGATGACGCAATCTCAATCACACTCCACACTGCCCTTTCCCACCTGTACAAAAGGAACACGTATGTGAGAATGCTGTTCATTGACTACAGCTCAGCGTTAAACACCATAGTGCCCACAAAGCTCATCACTAAGCTAAGGACCCTGGGACTAAACACCTCCCTCTGCACCTGGATCCCGGACTGCCCCCAGGTGGTAAGAGTAGGCAACAACACATCTGCCATGCTGATCCTCAACACAGGGGCCCCTCAGGGGTGCATGCTTAGTCCCCTCCTGTACTCCCTGTTCATCCATGACTGTGTGGCCAAGCACGACTCCAACGCCATCATTAAGTTTTCCACAACGGTGGTAGTAGGCCTGATCACCAACAACGATGAGACAGCCTATAGGGAGGAGTTCAGAGACCTGTGTCAGAGGAAGGCCCCAAAAATTGTCAAAGACTCCAGTCACCCAAGTCATAGACTGTTCTCTCTGCTACCACATGGCTTCTACCCCCAAGCCATAAGACTGCTGAACAATTAATCAAATGGCCACCCAAACTATTTACATTGACCCCACCCCTTTGTTTTTAAACTGCTGCTACTCGCTGTTTATTATCTATGCATAGTCACTTTACCCCTACCTACATGTACAAATTCCCTCGACCGCACATTGACTCGGTACTGGTACCCCCTGTATATAGCCTCATTATTGCTATTTTATTTATTTGATTTTTTTACTTTAGTTTATTAGGTAATTATTTTCTTAACTCTATTTATTGAACTGCATTGTTGGTTAAGGGCTTGTAAGTAAGGATTTCACGGTTACCTGTAGTATTCGGCGCATGTGACAAATAAAATGTGATTTGATTTGAATTGAAACATTGGTGAGCACAGCATTCTGTCTGGTTTAACCAGGCTACTGTAGACTGTGGTCCCTGTGGTAGCTGGCTGTCTCAGCCAGGTAGACTTACATAAGGCCTGGGGTATGAGGGAGGGAGGGAATTAGGGATGGAGGGAGGGAGGGACAGTCTATATGCCATCAAATATCCCCCCCCCCCAAACCCCCCTGTGTCTACAGTAAACAGTGGGGTGGAATGTAAAGGTATTTGTGTCTGTCCATCTACTCTCATCGTGATGGTGGTGCAGGGCAGTATTGGCCTGTCAAGCACTGTGCCCCCTCCAACCCAGCCAGACCACCACTCACTCACTCTCCAATCTGATATGGAATGTTTGTTCTGCTAGGGTCCTGTTACACGAGGGAGGGGAAGAGAAGAGGGGTGCAGCCCTTCACCCTTCACTCACCAGGCTCAAACCCAGCTTTTATCACTACCCACTTTGACAATACAATTTGGTCAATAGTTGTTCACGTCACAATACAACTATACAATGGAATTCTCACAGAGACGGGCCTTTTCCACTACTTGAATGTACTGAGTTTCACAGATTTGTTCACAGATTACCCGAAGCCAGTCATTATCTTGCCTGTAAATCTCTCTCTCATTAAAAGTAATCTCACAAGTTTATTTGTCCGGTCTTATCTCTCTTATCTTGTCAGCCCACCTATAATAATACCATTAGAGAAAGAGAGAGGTATGGGGGGAGGAAGAAAGCATCCGTTTCTCCCCTGATGTATGACAGCACGGCTAAAAGAGGGAGGCAGCCAGCGTGATTGACAAGACTTGGAACCAAGAGAAATTAGATCAGAGAGAGAAAGAATGTCTTTATTCTTTTGGAACTTTTGTGAGTGTAAATGTTAACTGTAAATTTCTATTGTTTATTTCACTTTTGTTTATTATCTAGTTCACTTGCTTTGGCAATGTAAACATATGTTTCCCGTGACGAGAGAGAGAGAGAGAGAGAGAGAGAGAGAGAGAGAGAGAGAGAGAGAACGAGAATGCTGATTGAACGTCCTGCTGTTAGAAGTTTCCTTGGTGAGAGAGTGACACAAATACACTAGGAGGAGAAGGAAAGGGGGATACCTAGTCAGTTGTACAACTGAATGCCTTCAACTGAAATGTGCCTTCCGCATTTAACCCAACCCGTCTGAATCAGAGAGGTGCGGGGAGATGTGGAAAGGGGAAAGGCAACATGAACACAGATGATTCCTTTCAACAGAGTGCTGGGAGGGCTCTGTTCACAAACACAAACAGACCTAGCAGAGCCACAGAACAGCAACACAATTAGACCCAACTAAATCATGAGAAAACAAAAAGAGAATTACTTCACACATTGGAAAGAATCAACAACAAAAAACAGAGCAAACTAGAATGCTATTTGGCCCTAAACAGAGAGTATACAGTGGCAGAATACCCGACCCAAACTTAAGGAAAGCTTTGACTATGTACAGACTCAGTGAGCATAGCCTTGCTATTGAAAAGGCCACCGTACGCAGACCTGACTCTCAAGAGAAGACAGGCTATGTGCTCACTGCACACAAAATGAGGTGGAAACTGAGCTGCACTTCCTAAACTGCCAAATGTATGACCATATTAGAGATACATTTTTCCCTCCGGTTACACAGATCCACAAAGAATTTGAAAACAAACCCAATTTTGATAAACTTCCATATCTATTGGGTGAAATACTACAGTGTGCCATCACAGCAGCAAGATTTGTGACCTGTTGTCACAAGAGAAGGGCAACCAGTGAAGAACAAACATACAACCCATATTTATGTTTATTTATTTTCCCTTTTGTACTTTAACTATTTGTACATAATATGTCATTTGAAATGTCTTTATTCTTTAGGAACTTTTTTGTGAGTTTAATGTTTTCTCTGTCAATTATTTATTGTTTATTTCACTTTTGTTTATTATCTATTTCACTTGCTTTGGCAATGTAAACATGTGTTTCCCATGCCAAGAAAGCCCTTAAATTGAATTGAATTGAACTAATGACAAAATCTTGCCTGCCTCTTTCTCCCTCCCTCCCTCCCTCCCTCCCTCCCTCCCTCCCTCCCTCCCTCCCTCCCTCCCTCCCTCCCTCCCTCCCTCCCTCCCTCCCTCCCTCCCTCCCTCCCTCCCTCCCTCTGTATCCCTGCTCCCTCCCCCTGACCAGTAGAGAAGAAGGAGATTAACCTGAGTGAGTGTGTGAGAGAGAGAGGAGTGTTTTAAAGCAGTGTGCCGGGCAGAGCAGAGCAGACACTCATAGCTGTCCAGCACTGAGGGGGAATACTATACCGGAGCTCCAGAGGTGAACTTAGGTATGGGTTCCTACTATCTCTCTCTGTCTCTCTCTTTCTGTCTCTCTCTCTGACACACACACACACACACACTGTACACTCGCTGAAACTAAGTTACAATTACCTCACTGGTTTAATTCACAACAGCCTTGTCACATGCCTGGCTTCAACACAGATTGTCATTTTACTTATCTACTGATTCACTTCACTTATTTTAGAGTCTGTCATGTTTGCTTTTCGATAGACCTCGGTACTGTCATTCGGAGCAGGCTTGTAAAAGTGAGCTTTCACTCTGCAGGATAGAGGACACCCTGAGGGATTTCCTGAGACAGATGGGATCTGAAAGGTTCGGCTGCAGCTGACAAGACTGACTTCTCCCAAATCTCCATTCAAAGTGGATGTGTCTGAGACACTCAGACAGGAGGAGTAGTGTGGAAGGAGCAGCCCCAGTGAGAGCAGAGAAGACCCAGTGAGAGCAGAGAAGACCCAGTGAGAGCAGAGAAGACCCAGAGAGAGCAGAGAAGACCCAGTGAGAGCAGAGAAGACCCAGAGAGAGCAGAGAAGACCCAGTGAGAGCAGAGAAGACCCAGTGAGAGCAGAGAAGACCCAGTGAGGAACACAGGGACTGGAGGCAGTGGAGCAGAGATGGATGCAGGTCCTCTGACAGCCAAGGGTGGGGGCTCCTCTCCGGAGGGCGAGACGGTGTGCGCTGCGCTCGCCCGCTACGAGGCCACACTGAGAGATGCCGTGTGTGAGATCCACGTGGATGTGAGCGCCTTCAAGCAGGGTGTGGAGCGTCGTCTGGAGGAGGCGACGGCCCACCCCAGCGAGGGCCCCCTAGGCCGGGCTGTGGCGCAGCTGCAGCAGGAGAACCGGCAGCTCCGAAGCCAGTTGGAGGCCCTTACCCGACAGGTAGAGCTCCTCACTGGGACAGTGTGCGACAGAGGCGCCCTGATGACTAACAACAACAACAACCACCACCAGCACCAGCTAGCATCCATCCAGGCCCAGACACACAGCAGCAGCCAGGAGAGGGCGAGCCCCCGGTCTCCCTCCACCTCCCCTACCAGCCCTGCTGGTGGCCCCAGCATGGGAGCCCTGACCGGGTCAGCCTCGGGCTCAGCCTCCAGCCCCACTGCCGCCCGCTTCTCCAGCCGAGCTACCTTCGCTGTGTCCAGCAAGACTAACGTGAGTAGCCTTATACAGTGGGGAGACTAGGTTGGGGTCATGGCGAACATAGATACATTAGAGCAGTAGACTGTGTCATGAACCTTCAAAACTCTAGAATGGGGTGAGAATGGCAGACATCTTGGTCAGGGATAAATGAAAGTGTTGTATTTGATTCTGTGGTGGTGACTGTATGTGGATCTGAAAGACTGTCAAGATTGTGCAATGATTCATCCAGAGTGTGTCTGAACTAAATCATAATATGGGGGTTGAACAGACTTTCTTGAACATGTCACAGAGATGATGTCAGAGCTTTCACAGCGGTGGGGAAACTCGGGTCATATTCAACTTAATATTTAGACACGTGAGCAGAGTAGATACCAGATGAAAGCAATCAGGATAATTTCCTATCGCTGAACATTTTTGGGAGAAGTACTTGCTTATTTTAATGTCCGTCCTGCCTCTGCAGTCTGAGAAAGAAGCTGTTCTCCTGGCATTGGACCACTCTTTCCTGAGTGTGATAGATCATGGGAAGAGTCTCTCTTTCTTTCTCTCTCTCTCCCTTTTTCTCTCTCTTTTCGCTCTCTGCGGTGAATGGTTCTTTTGCACTCATATACTGCTATCCAGTGCTGGAAAAAGTACTCAATTGTCATACTTGAGTAAAAGTGAAGATACCTTAATAGAAACTTACTCAAGTAAGTAAGTGAAATTCACCCAGTATAATCCTACTTGTCTAAAAGTATTTGGTTTTAAATACACTTAAGTAAAAGTATAAATAATTGAAAATGCCTTATATTAAGCGAACCAAGTGTTGTCTTATTTTTTACATTTAGGGATATTTAATGGGGCACGCTCCAACACTCAGACATCATTTACAAACAAAGCATTTGTGTTTAGTGAGTCCACCAGATCAGATGCAGTAGGCACGACCAGGGATGTTCTCTTGATATCTGTGTGAATTAGACAATTTTGCTGACCTGCTAAGTATTCAAAATGTAATGAGTAGTTTTGGGTGTCAGGGAAAATGTAAGGAGTAGAAAGTACATTATTTTCTTCAAGTGAAGTAAATGTAAAAGTTGTAAAAGTTGTAAAAAATTCCTGTAAAATCAACTATTTTTACTTAAGCACTTTACACCACTGCTGTTGTCATGTTTCTGACAACTTGTTGCTCATGAATCTTCTCCCACTACACTCTTTGTTGAGTGGCACCACAGCTTGCACAACATTTTAGAATGGATTCAATCCTGTTCTTCAGTTTTACCAGTAACAAATATAAACACAGTACATTGTTTCTTACTTATCTCTATCCGGACTGTCATTGGGACATTTGACTAACAAGCGAGGGACTGAAAGACAAACACGTGTACTTTGGTACAGCTGATGAGAAGCTAATGCTGACATAGTTGGTCAGTTCTAAGGTCCAGTACAGTTTGACACTTGTTGATGAGGTTTGGGTGGGAACTCAGTGATAAGTCTGGGAAAGTTATCATCTCAGTTCTTGGTGTATTGTAAACCACAGTAGTGTCTGTTTGAAAAGACCAGAGGTTTCTCTTGACTGTATCCCAACACAAGGCCCTATGGCTACGCTGCTTTGGAAACTAGAATGATTACTTTCATAAGGTCTATAATTCCGATTTTCACTTTATTTGATTCTCAGCCTTTCCTCTCAGCACTGAGCTCCTTTGCTGTGTACTTGGTTGTAAACTCACAGCTGCTTTCTGTAGCAAACTGACCCTTGATAGTCTGGCACGGATGTTGACTGTTAACTGTGACTGCTCACACACACACAGCCACAGATGCAACAAACGCGCACACACACATACGCAGGTGCACACACACACACAAACCCAAAAACATGTATGCAAATGGGTGATGTCATACGCCTCATCTTAACAAAGTATGTTGTAAAGCATCTGAGGATTCTTATCTGATGTAAATATGTTGGTTAGTATGAAACAGAAGTCCTTTGTTTCTCATAATACATTGCTGGAGATCCCCTTTTCGTGGCCAAAACTTTTTTCTCCACATTCTCCAAATTTCCGAACAACCAGACAGAGATTGGATCATAATACTGTAGCAACCTAATGTGAGTTCCTCATCTATTGATCCAACGCAAATCTATTCATTGGTGTGTGTGTGCTTGTGTGTGTAAATTGAATCTAATCTGGGAACTCAACAGGGAAACGCTATCCTATTCAGATTTCCCCTACTGCCACATCTACACCTTTCAGCCTCAATGGCCATGTCTACACTTGACACTTACATCGGACTTCTGCTATCAGAGTACGAAGATCGCATTGAAAAGACAGGTGTAGACGTACAAAAGTCGCTTTGTGGCCTGATTGTGTTCAATCAGGAGGTGGTCAGGGACTGATTGTTTGCGGATGCAATCAGGCTACCGAAAGCGCATACAGTGGGTGACGTCATCAGCTCTCTGACCACAAGTCTCCAGAAAAAGTGTGTTTTGGGAGTGCAAGGCAACGTTTTTCACTAAACGTTGGATGAAATACATTCCTAGCATGTGAGGAACGAGTTTGCTGACCTCATAAATGCTAGCTAGCTAGCTTATTTAGAAGGGTAAAAAATTGCTTGGCAAGAGTTATGCTAAAATGTTAGCAAACGCTCTAGCTTTGATAGATAGCTTGCTTGTTAGTTTCAGAGGTTAGCTGGCTAGTTAGCTTCTGTAGATGGCTACCGCCATCAAGTTGTTGTCGTTGTGTTATCAGATTTAGCCTGTTCCACCATTTGCAGAATGCATACTGCATTTAAATATAGTGCGGGAAAAGGGAATCCAGACATAATGTGGACACGATAGACACATTTAAATGTAGGCCTAGATGTGTTCGGAATTCCATGACCAGAACTCCATGACCAGAACTTCATGACCAGAACGTCACGACCAGAACTCCATGACCAGAACGTCATGACCAGAACTCCATGACCAGAACTCCATGACCAGAACTTCATGACCAGAACTCCATGACCAGAACTCCATGACCAGAACTTCATGACCAGAACGTCATGACCAGAACTCCATGACCAGAACTCCATGACCAGAACTTCATGACCAGAACTCCATGACCAGAACTCCATGACCAGAACTCCATGACCAGAACTCCATGACCAGAACTCCATGACCAGAACTTCATGACCAGAACTTCATGACCAGAACTCCATGACCAGAACTCCATGACCAGAACGTCATGACCAGAACTTCATGACCAGAACTCCATGACCAGAACTCCATGACCAGAACTCCATGACCAGAATACAAAATCTACATGAACTGTCAAGTTGAGACACAGTCAACGAGAGATAGAGAGAGACTGTACAGAGACTGTATGCTGACCTCATAAAGTCAGATGGGGCTGTTTCAGCAGGTCTGAGGGAGGTAGCTGATTGTACTGGGGACCTCCAGGCACATCTGAAGATGGTTTTGCAGCCCTGGAGTTAAGCGTCACCGTACTGAAAGAGCACAGCCAATTGGGATGTGTGCGGGCCTGCCCTGGGTCTGCACTTTCACTATAGGGTTGTTTACAGTACGTCTCCACCTGTGCTCGACTGTGCCTTGGACACCTGACACTCTGATGCAGTAGTGAGCCTCTCTCTTTCTCTCTTTCTCTCTCTCTCTCTTTCTCTCTCTTTCTCTCTCTCTATCTCTTTTTTTCTCTTTAACCCCCCAACTCTCTCTCCCTCTCTCTCATGTGCAGAGCCTCTATAGAGCCCTCTGGTCCTAACTGGGCCCTGTTTTTATTGAGTCTTACTTGGCTGAGCACAGTTCATCACAAGTTCCCCCAGCTCTCCCAGAGTCGGAGGAGGACAGGCAGTGGGTTTCACTGGGCTTTTTGATACTCAAATCAAATGTATTTATATAGCCCTTCTTACATCAACTGATATCTCAAAGTGCTGTACAGAAACTCAGCCTAAAACCCCAAACAGCAAGCAATGCAGGTGTAGAAGCACAGTGGCTAGGAAAAACTCCCTAGACAGGAATCCTCCTCCTCCCCCATCCTACACCTCTTCCTCCTCCTCCCTCCTCCTCCCCCTCCTCCTCTTCCTCCAACCTCCTCCTCCCTACTTTTCCCTATTCCTCCCCCTCCTTTCCTTCTCCTCTTCCTCCTCCTCCGTCCTCCTTCTCATCCTCCACGGCCACCTACGTCAGTCAGTCTGTCCGGTCTCTGCCGAGGAGTCACACAATGCTGCCTGTTGCCAATTACTCCAACATAGCTGTGGTCTCAAAGGACTATTGTGTCGACATTCTACCTCATTTGAAGTACATTGACTGAGGAGGGGATTAGAGGAGAGGGTCACACAAGACCCAGCCATCCCCAGACTCCACACGCCTTCTCTGGGCTTCAGGAGTGAGTCAGGGCCCCCTCTTCCACTCCCCCATTCCCTCCTCTCACAGACCTCTTCACATCTGTTCCCTTGTAGCATGCGGTAGAATTCACACACAGGCATGCTTTCTCAGACAGACCACACCTGCACGCCTCAAACCTCACATTCACTGCGTTCCTCAGTGTACTCAAGTTGAAGAGAGAGCGGCTGTGCCCTGTTATAAGATGAACTGGATAGATTCCACCCAGGTCACAATGTTATCTTTGACAGTTAATGTAACACAACTACATAACACAGGACCACAGTGTGAATCCTTAGGTCCCTGCCCTGTCACTGCCCTGGGCTGGGTTGTGTCATGTGAGCTGTGTGTGTGTGTGTCTTCTCTCAGACTGAGGCATCTCCAGGCCATGTGAACCGACAGGAGGGGAGGGGTGGGGGGATAAGATGTGTGTGTGTGTGTGAGGTGTTATCAGTGGAAACTCCGTCAGAGCACGCTCACACTGTCACCGTGAGCAAACACAGACACACCTCACACATACAAACACATACTGATATAGAGTACAAGCAGAGAGGACTAAAATCCTTTTATCAAGACCCCTAAAATCAGCTGACAGCTGACAACCAATCCTCCCTGTCACTGCCACACGTAAAATCCCTCACACACACACACAGGACCCCGACTCGCACTGTTAACATTACTTAACCTCTGTCTTCTGCACTGCTGCTCAAACAGGCAATTTACTAACAGACTGCTCGGCTTACGTTGCAGTGCTGTGGGTGCGTGTTCGTCACGGTCTAGTATAGTCTGATGGATAGACTGTATGAGTGGGGGGAAAGTACTCATTCTGCTCCAAGCCAGATTACTATTTGTGATCATTGGCCTGCGGTGTGCACGTACACTGGCAAGACAAAGTATATGAACCGTTTGGAATGATCTGGATTTCTGGATAAATTGGTTATAAAATGAGATCTGATCTTCATCTAAGTCACAACAATAGACAAACACAGTCTGCTTAAACTAATGACACACAAATTGTTGTATTTTTCTTGTCTATATTGAATACATCATTTAAACATTCACAGTGTAGGTTAGGAAAAGTATGTGAACCCCTAGGCTAACGACTTCTCCAAAAGCTAATTGGAGTCAGGAGTCAGCTAACCTGGAGTACAATCATTGAGATGAGATTGGAGATGTTGGTTAGAGCTGCCCTGCCCTATAAAAAACACTCACAACATTTTTGTTTGCTATTCAGCCTAGTCTGATGTGAAACCAATTTTTTCACCAATTTGTAAGTCGCTCTGGATAAGAGCGTCTGCTAAATGACTTAAATGTAAATGTAAATGTAAACATGCCTCGAATAAAAGAGATCTCAGAAGACCCAAGATTAAGAATTGTTGAGTTGCATAAAGCTGTAAAGGGTTATAAAAGTATCTCTAAAAGCCTTGATGTTCATCAGTCCACAGTAAGACAAATTGTGTAGAAATGGAGAAAGTTGACGAGTCTCTGTTGACGAGTCTATGATACGTAAAACTCTAAACAAGAATAGTGTTCATGGGAGGACACCACGGAAGAAGCCACTGCTGTCCAAAAAAAAACATTGCTGCATGTCTGAAGTTTGCAAAAGAGCATCTAGATGTTCCACAGCGCTACTGGCAAAATATTCTGTGGACAGATGAAACTAAACTAAACACACAACACTATGTGTGGAGAAAAAAAGGCACAGCACACCAACATCAAAACCCCATCCCTGTACATTATACCTTGATGCAATTTTATCACCCCCAGAAACCTCCTTTTACTCTCTGTTCCAGACGTTTTAGATGACCAATTCTTATTGCTTTTAGCCGCACCCTTATTCTACTCCTCTGTTCCTCTGTCGATGTAGAGGTGAATCCAGGCCCTGCAGTGCCTAGCTCCACTCCTATTCCCCAGGCGCTCTCTTTTGACCACTTCTGTAACCGTAATAGCCTTGGTTTCATGCATGTTAACATTAGAAGCCTCCTCCCTAAGTTTGTTCTATTCACTGCTTTAGCACACTCTGCCAACCCGGATGTTCTAGCTGTGTCTGAATCCTGGCTTAGGAAGAACACCAAAAATTCTGAAATTTTAATTCCAAACTACAACATTTTCAGACAAGATAGAACTGCCAAAGGGGGCGGTGTTGCAATCTACTGCAAAGATAGCCTGCAGAGTTCTGTCCTACTATCCAGGTCTGTACCCAAACAATTTGAACTTCTACTTTTAAAAATCCACCTCTCTAAAAACAGGTCTCTCACCGTTGCCGCCTGCTATAGACCACCCTCTGCCCCCAGCTGTGCTCTGGACACCATATGTGAATTGATTGCCCCCCATCTATCTTCAGAGCTCGTGCTGCTAGGCGACCTAAACTGGAACATGCTTAACACCCCAGCCATCCTACAATCTAAACTTGATGCCCTCAATCTCACACAAATTATCAATGAACCTACCAGGTACCTCCCCAAAGCCTTAAACACGGGCACCCTCATAGATATCATCCTAACCAACTTGCCCTCTAAATACACCTCTGCTGTCTTCAACCAAGATCTCAGCGATCACTGCCTCATTGCCTGCATCCGTAATGGGTCAGCGGTCAAACGACCTCCACTCATCACTGTAAAACGCTCCCGGAAACACTTCAGCGAGCAGGCCTTTCTAATCGACCTGGCCGGGGTATCCTGGAAGGATATTGATCTCATCCCGTCAGCCTGGATATTTTTTAAAAATGCCATCTTAAATAAACATGCCCCATTCAAGAAATTTAGAACTAGGAACAGATATAGCCCTTGGTTCTCCCCAGACCTGACTGTCCTTAACCAACACAAAAACCTCCTATGGCGTTCTGCATTAGCATCGAACAGCCCCCGTGATATGCAGCTGTTCAGGGAAGCTAGAAACCATTATACACAGGCAGTTAGAAAAGCCAAGGCTAGCTTTTTCAAGCAGAAATTTGCTTCCTGCAACACTAACTCAAAAAAGTTCTGGGACACTGTAAAGTCCATGGAGAATAAGAACACCTCCTCCCAGCTGCCCACTGCACTGAAGATAGGAAACACTGTCACCACTGATAAATCCACTGTAATTGAGAATTTCAATAAGCATTTTTCTACGGCTGGCCATGCATTCCACCTGGCTACTCCTACCCCGGCCAACAGCACTGCACCCCCCACAGCAACTCGCCCAAGCCTTCCCCATTTCTCCTTCTCCCAAATCCGTTCAGCTGATGTTCTGAAAGAGCTGCAAAATCTGGACCCCTACAAATCAGCCGGGCTAGACAATCTGGACCCTTTCTTTCTAAAATTATCTGCCGAAATTGTTGCCACCCCTATTACTAGCCTGTTCAACCTCTCTTTCGTGTCGTCTGAGATTCCCAAAGATTGGAAAGCAGCTGTGGTCATCCCCCTCTTCAAAGGGGGGGACACTCTTGACCCAAACTGCTACAGACCTATATCTATCCTACCATGCCTTTCTAAGGTCTTCGAAAGCCAAGTCAACAAACAGATTACCGACCATTTCAAATCTCACCATACCTTCTCTGCTATGCAATCTGGTTTCAGAGCTGGTCATGGGTGCACCTCAGCCACGCTCAAGGTCCTAAACGATATCTTAACTGCCATCGATAAGAAACATTACTGTGCAGCCGTGTTCATTGATCTGGCCAAGGCTTTCGACTCTGTCAATCACCACATCCTCATCGGCAGATTCGACAGCCTTGGGTTCTCAAATGATTGCCTCGCCTGGTTCACCAACTACTTCTCTGATAGAGTTCAGTGTGTCAAATCGGAGGGTCTGCTGTCCGGACCTCTGGCAGTCTCTATGGGGGTGCCACAGGGTTCAATTCTTGGACCGACTCTCTTCTCTGTATACATCAATGAGTTCGCTCTTGCTGCTGGTGAGTCTCTGATCCACCTCTACGCAGACGACACCATTCTGTATACTTCTGGCCATTCTTTGGACACTGTGTTAACAACCCTCCAGGCAAGCTTCAATGCCATACAACTCTCCTTCCGTGGCCTCCAATTGCTCTTAAATACAAGTAAAACTAAATGCATGCTCTTCAACCGATCGCTACCCGCACCTACCTGCCTGTCCAGCATCACTACTCTGGACGGCTCTGACTTAGAATACGTGGACAACTACAAATACTTAGGTGTCTGGTTCGACTGTAAACTCTCCTTCCAGACCCATATCAAACATCTCCAATCCAAAGTTAAATCTTGAATTGGCTTCCTATTTCGCAACAAAGCATCCTTCACTCATGCTGCCAAACATAACCTTGTAAAACTGACCATCCTACCAATCCTCGACTTTGGCGATGTCATTTACAAAATAGCCTCCAATACCCTACTCAACAAATTGGATGCAGTCTATCACAGTGCAATCCATTTTGTCACCAGAGCCCCATATACTACCCACCATTGCGACCTGTACGCTCTCGTTGGCTAGCCCTCGCTTCATACTCGTCGCCAAACCCACTGGCTCCATGTCATCTACAAGACCCTGCTAGGTACAAGACCCCTAGGTAAAGTCGGCAACGGAGGAATCATCAGTCCCCCTTATCTCAGCTCGCTGGTCACCATAGCATCTTCCACCTGTAGCACACACTCCAGCAGGTATATCTCTCTAGTCACCCCCAAAACCAATTCTTTCTTTGGCCGCCTCTCCTTCCAGTTCTCTGCTGCCAATGACTGGAACGAACTACAAAAATCTCTGAAACTGGAAACACTTATCTCCCTCACTAGCTTTAAGCACCAACTGTCAAAGCAGCTCACAGATTACTGCACCTGTACATAGCCCACCTATAATTTAGCCCAAACAACTACCTCTTTCCCTACTGTATTTTATTTATTTATTTATTTTGCTCCTTTGCACCCCATTATTTTTATTTCTACTTTGCACATTCTTCCATTGCAAATCTACCATTCCAGTGTTTTACTTGCTATATTGTATTTACTTTGCCACCATGGCCTTTTTTTGCCTTTACCTCCCTTATCTCACCTCATTTGCTCACATCGTATATAGACTTGTTACGTTGGCCAATTTATACTGTATTATTGACTGTATGTTTGTTTTACTCCATGTGTAACTCTGTGTCGTTGTATGTGTCGAACTGCTTTGCTTTATCCTGGCCAGGTCGCAATTGTAAATGAGAACTTGTTCTCAACTTGCCTACCTGGTTAAATAAAGGTGAAATAAAAAAATAAAAAATCCCACTGTAAAGTATGGTGGAGGGAGCATCATGGTTTGGGGCTGCATTGCTGCCTCAGGGCCTGGACAGCTTGCTATCATCAACGGAAAAATTAATTCCCAAGTTTATCAAGACATTTTGCTGGAGAATGTAACAGGCTGACTACACCGCGAGCGTCGCGTGCGCGAGCATTGCAAAATAAATGTTGAAATCTAATCTATGTTATCTATGTTATCAATTATTGCACACACAACGCTCGTGCGTGTCAACGAGCGTCTGCGTTGCAAAGGCTTAAAATAGAAGTCAGTTCTATTTGTGCCGCAGATCGCACTGCAAGTCCTGCCTCTCCCATCTCCTCAATGGTTTATAGAAGCAGGTACCCACATGCCATCTCCTCATTGGTTATACCCACGTGGGTGTTTGAAAGACGAACTGTGTTGCCGGTCATCGTTGTAATGTTTATATCCGGGGACAAATTAGCTAGCAACAGCAAGCTAGCTAAATAGGACAAATTAGCTAGCAAGTGCAAGCTAAATTGCCATAAATGTTCAATGTTTTTCAACCTGTCCCCAAATTAATGCAATTGGTTCAGAGTTTGTTTTGATATTTTAACCTGCGTGTCATGATTGCGTTAAATTTATGCACGATGGCACACGCGTGTAGCCGGTTCGGGTTCCGTGTCAGGCAAACTGTCCGGCAATTGAAGCTCAACAGAAGTTGGGTGATGCAACAGGACAACGACCCAAAACACAGAAGTTAATCAACAACAGAATGGCTTCAACAGAAGAAAAAACGCCTTCTGGATTGGCCCAGTCAGAGTCCTGACCTCAACCCGATTGAGATGCTGTGGCATGACCTCAAGAGAGTGGTTCACACCAGACATCCCAAGAATATTGCTGAACAGTTTTGTAAAGAGGAATGGTCCAAAATTCCTCCTGACCTTTGTGCAGGTCTGATCCGCAACTACAGACATTTGGTTGAGGTTAATGCTGCCAAAGGAGGGTCAACCAGTTATTAAATCCAAGGGTTCACATACTTTTCCCACCCTGCACTGTGAATGTGTTCAATAAAGACATGAAAACGTATAATTGTTTGTGTTATTAGTTTAAGCAGACTGTGTTTGTCTATTGTTGTGACTTAGATGAAGTTCAGATCAAATTTTATGACCAATTTATGCAGAAATACAGGTCATTCTAAAGGGTTTACATACTTTTTCTTGCCACTGTATGCACACAGCAATGGAGGCTGCTGAGGGGAGGACGGAGCGACTGGAATGGCATCAAACAAAATGGAAACCAGGTGTTTGACGTATTTGAGACCATTCCACCTATTCCGCTCCAGCCATTACCACGAGCCCATCCTCCCCAATTAAGGTGCCACCAACCTCCTGTGGCACACACACGCGTAAGTTGTACAAGCATGCATACACGCACATACACACTATTCTCTTCCATGGTACCCAGAGGAATGCATCTTGACCTCACATCTCACACTCCTCTCCTGATGCGGATCTTTGGCCCACCACAGGAGGTTGGTGGCAACTTAATTGGGGAGGATGAGCTCGTGGTAATAGCTGGAGTGGAATGAGTGGAATGGTATCAAATACATCAAACGCGTGGTTTCCATGTGTTTGATGCCATTCCATTTACTCCTTTCCAGCCATTATTATGAGCCGTCCTCCCCTCACCAGCTTCCACAGTGGCCAGCATTGGGTAATCATCTGTTTCTCAGAGATTCAGAGATGTGATCTTGCCCGTCATGGCATCATTGACCCCTTCTTGCCCCCAACACCAGATCTCTCCACTCGGGCCCTTTAAAAGCGAGAAACATGATGGGAGCAACTCAGCAACATCAAACAGCTCCAACTCAGCTTCTTTTCCCTATTAAAATGGTCACATTCTCAGACAATGCCTTGGGAACTTAATTAGACCGGTGTATGCTTTCTACTTTACGTGCCAGAGTTGGAAGTTCCCATCACAAGTCTTTCAAGAGCACTTGTGTGTGTGTGAGTGTGTACGTGCCTGCGTGAGTGCGTGTGTGTCTGTGTGCGTTCAAGCCTGTGTGTATGCGTGCTTGTGTGCGTCTGTGTTTATCCCCATGATAAATACGCTTCACATTTCCAGCACAGCCACAGAGACTCCCCTCCCAAATCCATAGCTTTCCCACAATGGAGCAGGGTCTTTTATTCTCTGCCTGACTGTGTGTCCCCTGCCTGGGCCAGGCCATCCAGCCATCCAGCCCAGGGATCCAGATTCCTGGCACAAACCCCTCAGCATGGCTATTAATACAGTGGAGCTCAGCCTGAGAGACAGACCCAGGGAGGGAGAGAGAGAGCGAGAGAGATTGAGCAAGAGAGAGATTGAGCGAGAGAGAGCTTGAAGGAGAGAGAGCTTGAGCGAGAGACAGATTGAGCGAGAGAGAGAGCTTGAATGAGAGAGAGCTTGAGCGAGAGACAGATTGAGCGAGAGAGAGCTTGAGCGAGAGAGAGCTTGAGCGAGAGAGAGCTTGAACGAGAGAGAGATTGAGCGAGAGAGAGCTTGAGCGAGAGAGAGATTGAACAGGAGAGTGAAAGAGAGAGAGGCCAGGGTCAGGGGTGAAGGGGGATTGAGAGAGGCATGCGAGCCGGGCTTGGCTGGCTGGCCGCTCCCCTCCAAGGCTGCCCCTGGCTCTCCTAATTACTTCCATACAATGCCCTGTATTTCCATCTCCGTGGTTACAGGTTAATAACTCACTGTTTAGTGGACGACCTCACCGCCCTCTACGTTCATCGTTCTAGAGGGCCCTGGGCCCTCTACATTTGACATTTTCCAAACAGACAGACAAGAACAGCAAATGTATAGTACGAATTAGGGGGTTGTATTAGACTTGTGCGGTGGTTTGACTCCACGCATTTTCATGCAGCCATACTGTATGGACTAGAGAGGGTAAGCGTCAGATCGGAGCATGTGTCCTATCACCTCTAACTTAACTGATTGAATCATCAGACAACCGTATCATATCACCAGGTTTTATTGATTTGTTTTGGTGTTGGGAGGCTGGTATACCCATGTCTTCCACAGCTGGTGCCTTGTAACCCGAGAGCAGACTACTAAACCTCTCAGATCTTGGAGATGTCAGAGTTCTTAGGTGCCAACTGCTGTGCTGTCCTGGGGAGTCGGGAGACGGTCCCATCTCCCTTCCCTCACACCCTCCCTCCCCGTCCCCCTACCCCAGAGCAGTTTAAACTTTATTTCTGACCCCCTGACCGTTCCATAGCCAGCAGGAGAGACAGAGAGGGGGACAGACCGGACAGGAGAGACGGAGAGGGGGATAGACCGGACAAGAGAGACGGAGAGGGGGACAGACCGGACAGGAGAGACGGAGAGGGGGACAGACCGGACAGGAGAAACGGAGAGGGGGACAGACCGGACAGGAGAGACGGAGAGGGGGACAGACCGGACAGGAGAGACGGAGAGGGGGACGGACTGGACAGGAGACCGGACGGAGAGAGGGGGACAGACCGGACAGGAGAAATGGAGAGGGGGATAGACAGGACAGGAGAGACGGAGAGGAGGATAGACCGGACAAGAGAGACGGAGAGGGGGACAGACTGGACAGGAGAGACGGAGAGGGGGACAGACCGGACAGGAGAAACGGAGAGGGGGATAGACAGGACAGGAGAGACGGAGAGGAGGATAGCCCGGACATGAGACGGAGAGGGGGACAGACAGGACAGGAGAGACGGAGAGGGGGACAGACCGGACAGGAGAGACGGAGAGGGGGACAGACCGGACAGGAGAGACGGAGAGGGGACAGGGGGACAGGAGGACAGGAGAGGGGGACAGACTGGACAGGAGAGACAGAGGGGGACAGACAGGACACAGGAAAGACGGAGAGGGGGACAGACCGGACAGGAGAGACGGAGAGGGGGACAGACAGGACAGGAGAGACGGAGAGGGGGATAGACAGGACAGGAGAGACGGAGAGGGGGACAGACCGGACAGGGGAGACGGAGAGGGGGACAGACCGGACAGGAGAGACGGAGAGGGGGACAGACAGGACAGGACAGACAGTGTGTCACAGAAGGCTGCTCAAGTCATCATCCCACTCTCTCACTGCAAATGTAAATAATGCAGAATGTGGTCACACATTCTCAGTGGTACATGGTCTTCCGTGACATCCAGCCGGGAACATAAGGTTGTCTTATCTGTATGTCAGTGACATTTTAGTATATCTATTCTTAACCTTTGACAGCATTTTATGGTCCCTGCCTTGTGACTGAAACCCTGGAAAAACCCAGTAACAGAGGAGTGATCCTGAAGCAGGTGTAGAGGGGGAGTAGAGGAGAAAGGGTATGCGTGCCCAGTGAATTTAATACAAGGGCCTGTGTGTGAGTGCTTGCGCACGTGTGTGTGTGTGTGTGTGCTCGGCCAAACATCCTAGCTCCCACACACCCCCATCAGATAAGGCAGGGCCCCCCTGTAGTCAGGTGATGTAAAGAAAGTGTTCAAAGGGCCCCCTCCATTTCTGTAGGACCAAGGCGCCGGCCTGGGTCTCCCTGCTAAATTGCAGGCTTTGTGGGTCTTTTGAGGAACAGGTGTTTTTTTTATGTGTCTCTCCCTCCGTGAGGATTTCCCTGTTCCTGTGTGCAAATTACAGAGCAAAGACCCCTTTATAACTCTGTGTGTGTGTGTGTGTGTGTGTGTGTGTGTGTGTGTGTGTGTGTGTGTGTGTGTGTGTGTGTGTGTGTGTGTGTGTGTGTGTGTGTGTGTGTGTGTGTGTGTGTGTGTGTGTGTGTGTGTGTGTGTGTGTGTGTGTGTGTGTGCGTGTGTGTGTGTGCGTGTTGTTCACTTGACTTCAGAAGGGGTTGCAGAGTTAGTTAAATATGTGATCATGTATTGTACACGCTTGAACGGGTAATGTACCTTTTAGTCACAATATATTTCTATCCCTCTAATTGTCTTATTAAATCATCGTGATGGTACATTGAAAGCATGTGTTTGCATGCTGTTTACCGTAGACTACAATAGCATTGTTTATGCATAAGATATTTCCTTCTATTGTGCTTGCTTGTGTGTTTTTTTGTGTGGAAATGGTGACTGAGACAGCGATGTTGTGAAGCGCTCAAAGAACAAAGGATTCGTATGTGATCAATGGAAAATGGGGAAAAGTTGTACTAGTGAGGCTCGTTGTATGGCAGGGTGGTGTTGTTGTCCATAAGAGCTGTCTATCTCTGTTTCTGTGCCCAACGCTGTGCCCAACATACTGTCATACCCCCACTCAACTCCCCAGGCCCAGTGTTCTCTCACAGCATGCCTCCATTGTTTCCACGTTCCATTCCACAACCACTCAATGTTACAAGAATGTCAAATGTCGTCCCGGGAAACAGGCTTGAATATCCTCTCATCTAATCGTCTCAAAATCAACCGCCTCATCTCCAACTCCGTCCCGACTGGACTTCACCTAGCTAACGCGTGTTACATGGCATGTCAGCCTTGTAACACGCTGCACCCCTTCATAGAAACTTCATCGAAAACTGCAAGACTCGCGATATAACAATCCACTTAGATTATCTTGTGTTTTGCGCATCAACATTTCTATGGCACGTTGCCAGGTAGGAAAAATTCCCACCCATGGCATTTTTGGCCAAGGTCACATGGGACAGCTGTGATAGTTAAACCCATATGAAATAGCCATGTACCTGGAAGAACCCACTGTCCCACTCTACCACCACAGCCTATATTAGTTTCATTCCTTTGAGTGCTGTGTTGGCCCTGATGCTTTGTGTCTGTACTGTGCTGAAGCACGTCAGGGAGGGAGGGGAGAGAGAGAGAGAGAGAGAGAGAGAGAGAGAGAGAGAGAGAGAGAGAGAGAGAGAGAGAGAGAGAGAGAGAGAGAGAGAGAGAGAGAGAGAGAGAGAGAGAGAGAGAGAGAGAGAGAGAGATGCAGATGCATTGTAGTGTTTAAAGGTGGGGTTACAGTCCTGCTGAGGAGGGCTGAAAGGGGAGATTCTAAGGTAGAGAGAGATCCTCTCTCAGGTCAGGTGTGCCTCACTAGGAAGAAGAGAGAGTAGAGGCTCCTAGAATGGCTACATTGGTGTGTGCCCAGCAACACTGCTTCTAAGACAACGCAAATGTAGAAACTAAACACACAGGACAGGGGGTTTCATCTTTCATTCAGCCCTGCAGGCTAAGACTGAACCCCCCCCCCCTCTCTCGTGAGTCTGTGTAGCAGACTGAGGGCTTTTCCACATTTTCTACTTAATTTCACGATTTCCTCCTAATATTTTATAGTTCTCCACTGATAATTCGATGACGCACTCTCAGGGTTGGGGGATTTGTTGTTCCAGGAAAGCGGAGAAAGGGGCTTTTGTGTGCTCCTGCCTGTGCGTGTGCGTGCATGGGTGCAAGTGTTGGTGTTGCACTGTGGGGTTTGCCTTGATTCCGGGTCATCCTTTTTAATATAGCATTGTCTCTGGGCAGCTCATGACAGCAGATCTGACTGCACACACTGGGTTGAGCTCCACACTGTTTTAACTTTGTCTGAAATGCACAAACACAATAGAGATGATTTGAAAGGTGCCTTCCTTCCGTTCTCAATACAGTTTAGCTGCAGAACTATTTCTGAGATCTAAGATCAGATTCAACATAGCCGGTGGTACACTCTACGTTCGGTCGTTTATACCCGAAAAGATTTACCTACTTTTATCTTCAGGCCCAGAGCACCACAGTCTCACACACGTGTCTGGTGGCCCATTCAGACAGGAGAAGAAGTGTGACTTAGTACAGAAAGTTTCCATGGCTGGGACACACCAAGACAGGAGGAGCTTTGAGTTTCAGCCAGAGCATCAGGGTTGATCGGGGCTCAGGGGATTCCATGGTTGAGTGGGGGAAATTTGTCTCCCCCTATCACCTTCTCCCAGTGGGACAGCCAGCTGTTCCCAGCTCTCTGCTCCCATCGGCCCTCCTAATGCTGTAACACACACACACGCACACACACACACACACAACCCAGCAGCAGCAGCAGCATTCCTCTCTGCTGAGGTCACCTGGCTCCTCTCTCCCCTACAGCTCAATTACTGACTTTATTTTCACTGGGAGGAATGTACAATTTCTTTGATAATAACTGTATATAATAACTTGTATTGCATGTGTGAGTATGTGTGAGAGAGAGGGAAAGAGCAAGAAGGAACAAGACAGAAACGTGACACATCCTCCACAGACAAATCACACAGCCCTCGGTCACAGTGTACTGAGCCCCAGTCACTTACTAATGAAAGTCATAGATGTGGCGTGGTAGGAACACGGTCAATGAGATAGAAACGGAGAAAATGGATGCCATCAATGGGAAGTTGAAACATGTCTGCACTCTGAAATGACTTGATCTGATGATGTCTCAGATAACATGCATATTATGTCATCCGGGAGATTTTCATATGTTTAAAGGGCCTGTCTTCAAAAGACTGTTGTTTAAGATATTGTGACACCTGAGCACTGTGGGGTGGGGTGTTCATGTGGTTCTCTCTCTGTCTCCTGTAGAGTATTGAACGTGAGGAGCCGATAGAGGTGGATCCAGACCTTGTATCCCCTGGACTGGAGAATGGACACTCTACTACCCCAGGTAATGCCTGTTCTATTCTCTCCCATCTCAGCTGCAGTAGAAATACAACCATACACACCGTCCATGTACTGTATGAGGGGATTTATTTTCTCAATGCTTGTCCAATCAGAAAACTCGACAGTGTCCCATGGAACGAGCTCGCCAGCCAATAACAACGTCCCTCATGAAAGCACGGCCCCTGTTGCCATGCGGATGCCACACCTACCCATCACCGCCACAACCAAAACGGCTGACCCCTCAGTTATGAAGTGCGAATCTCCCGCCAGTCCCGTACGCTCTAAGCCCTCGCCTGTATCAGAGCCTACTGCCAACAACCAGCCTCAAGCCATCCAAGAATCCCCAATTCAACCAGGTAAGAGGGACCAGACATCAGCTAAAAGCTGTCCAGACCAAATATTTGAACTCTAGACTTTCATATCTTTCTATGGTTCTTCTGCTCCGTAAGCATTAATATCCTTTGATTTGTTGCACTCTTTGTCCTTTTGTTGCTCAGTGTCGTCTATGAAGACATGGACCCCCAGTCTCAGCCGAGGTCTGGGCTCTCCTCGACTGTCAGGTAAGAGGGATCTATCAAGTCAGGCTTGTTTCTAGAACTGGAACTAACCAGACTCACACCATGTTTTATTTCCACCGTTTCCTTCTCTGTTCTTTGATTTGTCATTTGCAGAAAAGTCCTTGTCCGCTCCCCCGAAGTCAGTGACTTACTCTGGCCTCATCCAACACAACACAGACAGGTGAGTGAACTATTCTTTACTCAGTCCTAGAGAAGTGAGATAGTCCATGCTTTAACCCACATTCCAGAACCCACTTGCCATTTCGAATGGCCTCATTGTGGTCCAAGTTGATGTGTGACACTCCTCCGTTCTCTGACCCGCAGGGTGGAAGATGCGGGCGGGGACCTGCCTTTTGGAAGGGGAGTGGAGCGGAGGCGGGAGCTGGTGAGGTCACAAACGTTGCCGCGCAACCTTGGAGCTCAGGCCCGCCGGTCCATCTTTGAAAGGCTGGATTCTGAAGCCAGCAGGTACCACCCTCTCTCCTCCCACCATCATTTCTCTTTCCATGCCATCCATCCCTAAACTGACAGGTCCTCTCCTTTTCCCTTATATTATCCCTCCTTTCTTCTGGGTAATTCTTAACTCACACAGTACTACATAGAGCCATGACTACATGGAACTCTATTCCACAGTACTACATAGAGCCATGACTACATGGAACTCTATTCCACAGTACTACATAGAGCCATGACAACATGGAACTCTATTCCACAGTACTACATAGAGCCATGACATGGAACTCCATTCCACAGTACTACATAGAGCCATGACTACATGGAACTCCATTCCACAGTACTACATAGAGCCATGACAACATGGAACTCTATTCCACAGTACTACATAGAGCCATGACTACATGGAACTCCATTCCACAGTACTACATAGAGCCATGACTACATGGAACTCCATTCCACAGTACTACATAGAGCCATGACTACATGGAACTATATTCCACAGTACTACATAGAGCCATGACAACATGGAACTCTATTCCACAGTACTACATAGAGCCATGACTACATGGAACTCTATTCCACAGTACTACATAGAGCCATGACTACATGGAACTCTATTCCACAGTACTACATAGAGCCATGACTACATGGAACTCTATTCCACAGTACTACATAGAGCCATGACTACATGGAACTCTATTCCACAGTACTACATAGAGCCATGACTACATGG
Source organism: Oncorhynchus masou masou (assembly GCF_036934945.1). Lineage (NCBI taxonomy): Eukaryota > Metazoa > Chordata > Actinopteri > Salmoniformes > Salmonidae > Oncorhynchus > Oncorhynchus masou. Next base: position 57,014,995 of record NC_088224.1, read on the forward strand.
AACTCTATTCCACAGTACTACATAGAGCCATGACTACATGGAGCTCTATTCCACAGTACTACATAGAGCCATGACTACATGGAACTCTATTCCACAGTACTACATAGAGCCATGACTACATGGAACTCTATTCCACAGTACTACATAGAGCCATGACTACATGGAGCTCTATTCCACAGTACTACATAGAGCCATGACTACATGGAACTCTATTCCACAGTACTACATAGAGCTATGACTACATGGAACTCTATTCCACAGTACTACATAGAGCCATGACTACATGGAACTCTATTCCACAGTACTACATAGAGCCATGACTACATGGACTCCATTCCACAGTACTACATAGAGCCATGACTACATGGAACTCCATTCCACAGTACTACATAGAGCCATGACTACATGGAACTCCATTCAACAGTACGACATAGAGCCATGACTACATGGAACTCTATTCCACAGTACTACATAGAGCCATGACTACATGGAACTCCATTCCACAGTACTACATAGAGCCATGACTACATGGAACTCTATTCCACAGTACTACATAGAGCCATGACTACATGGAACTCTATTCCACAGTACTACATAGAGCCATGACTACATGGAACTCTATTCCACAGTACTACATAGAGCCATGACTACATGGAACTCTATTCCACAGTACTACATAGAGCCATGACTACATGGAACTCTATTCCACAGTACTACATAGAGCCATGACTACATGGAACTCTATTCCACAGTACTACATAGAGCCATGACTACATGGAACTCTATTCCACAGTACTACATAGAGCCATGACTACATGGAACTCTATTCCACAGTACTACATAGAGCCATGACTACATGGAACTCTATTCCACAGTACTACATAGAGCCATGACTACATGGAACTCTATTCCACATCAAGTAACTGACGCAAGTAGTAAAATTAGATTGAAAAAACAGATAAAAATACACATTATGGAACAGCGGGGACTGTGAAGCAACACTAACATAGGCACTATACACATGGATTTTGCACCGTAGATATGTGGTAGTGGAGTAGGGGCCCAAGGGCACACAGTGTGTTGTGAAATCTGTGAATGTATTGGAATGTTTTGAAAATTGTATAAAATGCCTTTATTTTCCTGGACCCCAGGCAGATTAGCTGCTGCCAAGGCAGGAACTAATGGGGATCCATAATAACTATTAAATACAAATAAATCTCATACATCGGGTTGGATTACAATTCTCTACACTTGCACACTCTCTCATAGTGGATTTAACAATGGTGGAAAACCACCGCCTAACCAAAGGGAGTGTGCTTGTGTACACTTGGGGAGAGACAAGAGCGAATGGGGACATGACTTCTGTCATGTTTGCTGGCTCATCGTGTTGACCCCTGTCCCTGTTCCTCTCAGTAGGCCCAAGCCCATGGACTCCAAGCCCAAGCTGAAGCGTTCTCAGAGCTTTGGTGTGTCCAGTGCCAGCAGCATCAAGCAGATTCTTCTAGAGTGGTGTCGCTCCAAAACCATAGGATACCAGGTGAGACCGTGGTGACAGAACACGGCTACACACCGGAACAAAGACCTGGGCCGTATTCACAAACCACAAACTAGTCTAGAGGCTGATCTAGGATCAGGTCCACCCGTTATGAATACAGCTCTATAGCAGCCAGGAACAAAGATAATGAATATGGAACTGTCATCTGTTCACCTGAAGTGGACCCACTACACAGGAGCAGTCTGTGTCGTTTTTGCTAGTTCCTGAACAGGGTAGTGAAATGACTCCCCTAGTTTCTCCATGGCTTAAACCATTAGCATGTAGCAGAGCGTTAATGTGCTAATGAGATGCACCTTGCCATGGTTATGCTGCATACTGAACTTAGCGTATTATTGTATTATATTGAATGTTTGTGTGTGCATTTGTGCGTGTGTATGTGTGTGTGTGCGCGCGTGCGCGCGTGCATGCGTATATGTGTCTGTGTGTGAGCATGCATATCCTTGTCTGTGCATGCGTGAGTGTTTGAGTTTACGGCTCAGTGCTAGGGCTGTTGGCTTCACTCTGCAGCAGCAGCTGTGCCAGTCTGTCCATGTGGCTCTGGTTAAACAGAGAGCTGTCACGGGCCAAGGCCGGCCCAGCAGAGCAAGCAGCCCCGGCCGCTTCCCGCAGGCTGCTCCTCCTCACACTCAAACGAGAGACTCGCCTGGCACTCGACAAACATGACAAGCTGGATTTTCCCACTGACACTCTGAGGCTTTTATAGACTAGTCTAAGGACACACAAAGAAAGTGAAATGACACAGTTCTGAAAGCATGTCCAATTGGAGAGAAAGGAACGCAGGGAGAGGAATTGAGGATAGAGAACCATTCAGCAGACCTCTTCTGTTTCCCCCGTTATGACAGTGGGACCGACAGAGAAACCTGGGAGAGGTCATTTCATAAAGTTAGAATTGGTAGCCAATCATTTTTATAGGTCTTTTTTGTATGTCTGGTTTATTCTTACGTCTCTTTCACAGTGTCTCTGTATCCCCCCCCCGCTAAACATACGTGCAAATACACCATGCACACTCAGAGACGTTTACAGTCCAGACACACACGCGCACGCACGCACACGCAACCACACACTCCTAGCTCTGTCTCTCCGTCCCCAGAACATAGACATCCAGAACTTCTCGTCCAGTTGGAGTGACGGCATGGCCTTCTGTGCCCTGGTCCATTCCTTCTTCCCCACTGAGTTTGACTACAACGTGCTGACGCCTGCCGACCGCAAACACAACTTTGAGCTGGCCTTCGGAACAGCGGAGTAAGTGACTTTTACATTGTAACAAGCGTTATCCATACATCCTGTATAGTGTTTCTCAGCATTATGCGCTGAGAAATGGCTTAAATTCTCCATGCACTCCTGTCATCTATTCATTATGTAGACTAGAGAACTATAAGCCTATTCGTTTGCACTTCCAATGTCGCTCTCCTCAAGTTACCTGCGTAAATACATAGAGTCACAGTGTCCCTGGCCACCACACAAATAGAAATGGCATAAATGGCGTTGATACATAAAACGTTGTACCACTGAGATGATCTTACAATGTTCCTGATGCATCTTGGTGAAGAGTGTCTGTAGCCCACACGTCACGCCAGCGAGGCAGCCGCTGCCAGAGAATACCCTCTCCTCTCCCCGGGTCCCCGCAGTAACCGCCTCCTCCTTTCCCTCTGGTCTGCTTCCATCCTCTCCTCTCACATTCCTCCAGCCTGACCTCACTACTAAGAACACCGCTGCTGCAACACAGCCTCCCAAAGTCCTCCTTGACACATGGATACATGCAGAGCACAGACAAAATAAAGATCAAAACCGTGTGTGCATCCAACCACATACAGAGATAGTTCTAACACATGAGCTTCTGTACTATGCCACAAATTATAAACTGGGTGGTTCGAGCCCTGAATGCTGATTGGCTGGCAGCCTTGGTATATCAGACCATATACCACGTTTATGACAAAACACTTATTTTTACTGCTCTAATTACTTTGGTAAAGAGTTTATAATAAGGCTCCTCAGGGGTTTGTGGTATATGGCCAATATACCACGGCTAAGGGCTGTGTCCAGACCGTCATGTTTAGAACAACCCTTAGCCGTGGTATATTGGACGTGTACCACACCCCCTCGGGACTTATTTCTTAATTAGTCCACATTGTTCCATGTGATCTATTAGTCTGGTCCTGGGTCTGTTTGTGCTGTCTTGCCAACAACATCGATTGACCATAGATATAAGTTGGGAAAACAGTTCAAACAGATCTGGGATCAGGCTAATGACCTATCAGCCCCCTTAACTAAGGAATGACATAGATAGGCCTAGACTCCTCCTGACTTGTATTGTGCTCTCTGTCTGATCCAGGGAGAAGGCGGGCTGTGACCGGCTCATCGAGGTGGACGATATGATGGTGATGGGGCGCAAGCCTGACCCCATGTGTGTCTTTACCTATGTCCAGTCCATGTACAACCACCTGCGCAAGTTTGAGTGATGAACGATGATGACCTGGCAGCTACTCGACAACATCACCGCCCCACCACCACCATCACTCACTTGCTTTCAGGGACAGCAGCAATGCACACTGAGAGACTACACTTCCCCCTGCTGGAATGGACAGAGTATTACAAGTATTTCTTCAGTTTGAGAGATGTTTCACTCTGCTATGTTGAGTGCTCACAGCTATTCACAGATAGAAAAGGCTATATTATTCCTGTTTGTGGATGAGTGGCTGGGTTTTTATTCCCTGGAAGTCTGTGTTACATTTCAGAGAGAGGGGAAGGATCTTTCTCCCTTTTTTTTTGGTGACCGACCATTTTTAAGGCTTATATTGGCACAGTTGCTGTTTGAGAGAATGGAAGATTCAACTCTTTGCTGTGGAGAAAAAGTAGTCCCATTGAAGAAGCTGCAAGAGGTCTTGAACAGTAGGCCTATAAGACTGGACAAAGGACTGAGGATCCTGAGGATTGAAACAAATCAGTCTAAATAGGATGCTATTATCATTTGGTTCCTTCTAGATATGTATTTGTTCAGGCTTCATTTACTTTATTGTCCCACTGTGGTTTCTCAGACCTGAATGTGTCCACAAAAGGCCTTGCATTGCAGCACAAACTAAAAGCTATTCCAAAGTTAGCTTTTTCCTCAGCTGAACAGAGGAACCCAAAGTACACTCACTATAAAGTTGAATGGTTTGCTATTTAAAGAGCTAGAACTGCAAAGATGAACTGCACATATGCATCAACTCGGTGCAAAGGTAAGACGGCCTATGTTCTTATAGTGTTCTTGTTATGGTTGTGATTTTATTTGATTTTCATAGACAACAAAAAAAAAAGACAAAAATAAATTGTCACTTGTTTCACACACTCCTAACTTTTTTTTACGTCATTATTTTATAGTAGGCCTGTCAGTTAATTCATTGACTCGAGTTTACTTTTCGTAATTTTAGTCCACAATATTTTTTAAATGTGATTAAATCGTCTGAAAGCATTGAAAATAAACTACCCCCCCCCCCCAAAAAAAACCCACCATTCTGCACTAACTAACTTTTTTTCAGACATTTGGAACAACACAAATAGATATATATAAAATAAGACTCATAAATATAAAAACGAGGTAAGAAAAAACACAAATAAAAATATATTTAAAAAAAGACTCATAAATATAAAACGAAGTAATAAAGACAAATAGAAACAAATTTGTGTTGATTTGGCACTCGAGCATCGATACATTACCCATCCCTCAACGCTGTCAACCCCAAGTCAAGACTAAACCAATTCACCTTGGTGGTGTGCAGACTCTTTTTATATTATTGTGAACGATTTCGCACAAACCAGAAAAAAAGGCAACAACATGTCTGACAAGGTTAATTGACCCACAGTTACACACGGTGACATGATATCATTGACGTGACGTGTGAAATGAGCGATAGAAAACCGATCGCGCAAATGTCACCATTCCCAATGTTTTGGCGCGGGAGCCCCGTGCCGTCCTGGGCGGCTGCCCATGTTGCCTATACCTAAATTCACCACTGCTTTGGACAAAATCAAGCCCTTCACACTGGGCACAGAAGTCAGATCAACATGTAGTTTTGATTTATATGTGGTTGAGTTGTTAACTAACGTGAATTCAACGTGAACTCAACAAAACATTTCACCATGTCATTGGATTTAGGTTAAACGTTGGGTGAAAAAAATGTGAAATTCCCTTACATTGATGACTTTTTGCAAATCCAATCAGTTTTCCACAACATCATCATAGATTTGGGGGGTTGAAATTACTTGGAAACAATGTTGATTCAACCAGGTTTTGCCCAGTGGGTTGTAATACTTGTTGTATTTAAAAAAATCTTACATTTCAGCTCCATTTGAGCAAATTCTGAATTTGTGATTAACCGTGATTAATCGACAAATCTTAGGGTTAATCGACAAAATCCTGCAATTAACTTGATTGCATTTTTTATTTTTGATATAACTATTTAATATATATTTAATGGTCTTCGGGATTACTTTAGCAATAAATGCACACATTTGAGGACAAAAATGTTATGATTATTTAGCATGATCCCTTCACAAAAAAAGGAAAGGGGTAGGGCAGGCCAATATAAATCATTACTAATTGGCTCATTAAAAAAAAGAGAAGATAAAGAGTTGGTTCTTGTACAATGTGTATTCCTCTAAACCCTTCCAGCTTCTTTCAGAAATGTAAATTCGGGGATCTGTGTACGTTGGCGTATTTAGAGCTTCACTCAGAAATTGAACGGGTGTTCAAGGGAATGTAAATCGACCACTAGGCTAATTGATTTCAATACACAGGAAGAGAAAGTGTGAAACCAGCTTTTGAAGTTGTCAGGCTTTTTTCTGCATAAGATAATAGTTAGGTTATAGTTTACTTTTCGTTCATCCTAATCGCCCCGGAACAAAAAACATCAAAATATTAGAGAAAGAGAGTAAGCAAGTACCTTTCTATAGGCCCAACTCAACAAATCAATTTGGGAAGACAGTGTAAAAAATAAATAAATAGATAAAGCACAATTTGGCACTTAATGTATAGTAGGCATATGCCAAATGACAGGACAGCAAATGATTGCTGAATAACAAATATCCCTCTCGCAGCGAGCGTGGTAGGATACCGTAGGCCTATGTAGATTGACTCTGCATGTCCAACAAGGTCTGCCTGCCCTGCGCTCCAATCTCCACGGGGATCCTCTTTGCAGTCGATTGCCCCGGGACGAGATCTGACAGTCTGACCCAGGGAGTGTCAGACAATAGCGACAGCGGAAACAGCGGGGTTATACACCATTGCCGCTTTCATCTGTTTCTTGCCGCTCACCATCTGCAATTCAGGATTAGAGAGGTGGGCACTGGGCACCACTATAGGCCTATAACACCTGAACGTGCCTAGATTAATTTGGTGCGGACCGTGGGCGGCATGGGATTGAAAGGGGAGTTCCCCCTTTAAGAGGGCACGGCTGCCCAGCGCTGAGCGCATCATTTACGCATCACCAGACCAAGCTGTAGAGGTACATGGAATTATGTCTCTCTTCATCAATCAAGAAGTCACTGCACACAGACTGACTGACAATAAATATATGGATTTTACTGCACTTTTTGGAGACCAAGATCAATGTAAAGGTAGGCTAGTTAAAGTTATATTTGTCTATTGTCTTTTATAGTTTCCTTTATGATTATTTTATTATGACTAGCATATATTCATTTAATTATCAATATTCTGTCTAGATTTTGCCGGACATAAATAGCGCACAAAGAAACAAATAAAACCATAAGGTTATTATATATAGAAAGATATCTATTGATATAAACAGAAATGCAGATGAAAAAAGAAGAAAATATATGGTACACTTCGTTTATTAATTCCTCAATTGTCTTTAATACTTTTCAAACGCTACACCGGTATTTTAGGCTATTTAAATAATAATCTACGAACCATATGATTGGCCCAATTTTATTACTTCGATTTTCAATTCTCAAAAATGTTGTTTTTGTTGTTTTTTAGACTTGAGGAATGACAATGGACTTTCATCACCCGAACCTGAGAGAAGCGCGTTTACAGAGGGCCAAAGGAAGCGCAAAAGAACCATATTCAGTCGCGCACAATTGTCTGAGTTGGAACAAGCTTTCGCTCTGACGCCGTACCCAGACATCACTCTCCGTGAACGCTTGGCCGCACAAACACATCTACCTGAAAGCAAGATACAGGTTCGTGTAGTGATACTAACTAAGGTTAGATATTTACACGTTCCGTATACATCTATGCATTGAGGCTACAACAACATATTTATCTGACTCCACTCATTGTTCACAGGTATGGTTCCAAAACAGACGGGCAAGAAGTATCAAGAGTGGAAGACTCACCAAATCTACCAATACAACTTTTGGAAGAGGAGGTGAAAAATGTCTACCTCGCCCAATAGTCCCCTCCCCTGGTCCCTCCTTCACCCCAACCACAATGGGGGAAATGTTCCGATCAGACCAGATTCAGTGTGATGATGTTCAGCAGTTCTACTCCGACTGGATCCGTCTCTACAGCAACCCTGTGTCTCATCAGTTTACACCCGTCTCCCCAAACCTGGCAGAATCCCTACTGTGGGAGGAAGACTCTCACCTGGGATCTCTTGCTACTACCACGGCACCCGTTGGAAGCCAAGCACAGTCTACACGGCCATACCGGGATGGGTTCAACCAGCCCTGCGTGGGCACCTCAGGGTATAGGAACTTTAAGCCACAGACTCTAGCTGTCTCACAGGCAAGATATGGTCATCAAACCTCAGTGGACCAGGTTGTCCCCTCCCATCCGCAGCAGATGTACTGGGATGTGACTCAAGGAGAGGGTCATCATCCTCAGGTGGGCCCCCAGACCTCCATCGGATACATCTCAGACCTGATCTATAATGCTGCTATTGTCACCAACTTCCTGGAGTTCTAATTTCCTGCCCCTGCTTACCTATTGTATAGCCTGGTGGTCCCAGCTATGGTTGTGCTGTCTTGCCAGGTATTGGCAAAACAACACAAACATATTTGGGACCACTAGCCTATACCGCTTGCCCAATACAGTGCCTTCAGAAAGTATTCACACACCTTGACTTTTCCAGATTTTGTTGTGTTAGATCCTGAATTCAAAATGGATGAAATACTTTTTTTTCTCACCCATCTACGTGCAATACCCTCTAATAACAAAGTGAAAACATGTTTTTAGACATTTTAGCAATTTTATTGAAAATGAAATACAGAAATATTACATTCACATAAGTATTCACACCCCTGAGTCAATATACTGCATATTAGACTCAAATTTGGCAGTGATTACAGCTGTGAGTCTTTCAGGGTAAATCTCTATGAGTTTTGCACATCTGGATTGTACAATATTTGCACATTATTCTTTTTAACATTCTTCAAACTCTATTAAGGTGGTTGTTGATCATTGCTAGACAGCCATTTTCAAGTCATGCTATATAGTTTCAAGATGATTTAAGTCAAAATTGTAACTAGGCTACTCAGGAACATTCAATGTCGTTTTGGTAAGCAACACCAGTGTACATTTGGCCTTCTCCTTCTGAAAGGGTCTGTTGGAAAGCAGACTGAACCAGGATTTCCTAGAGGATTCTGCCTGTGCTTAGCTCTATTCAGTTTCTTTTTATCCTAAAAAACTCCCTAGTCCTTGCCGATGACAAGTATACCCATAACATGATGAAGCCACCATCATGCTTCAAAATATGAAGAGTGGAACTTAGTGATGTGTTGTTGTGTTGGATTTGCCCCAAACATAACACTTTGTATTCAGGACATAAAGTACATTTCTTTGCTGTATTTTTTTGCTGTTTTACTTTAGTGCCTTATTGCAAACAAATGCATCTTTTGGAATATTTGTATTATGTACTGGCTTCCTTCTTTGCACTCTTTTTTTGTGCTCCCGAGTGGTGCAGCAGTCTGGGGCACTGCATCTCAGTGCTAGAGGTGTCACTACAGACACCCTGGTTCGAGTCCTGGCTGTTGATCCGTCATCAGTTTTCTCCTATCACAGCCATTAAACTCTGTAACTGTTTTAAAGTCACCATTGGCCTCATGGTGAAATCCCTGAGCAGTTTCCTTCCTCTCCGTCAACTGAGTTAGGAAGGATGCCTGTATCTTTGTAGTGACTGAGTCTATTGATACACCATCGAAAGTGTAATTGATAACTTCACCATGCTCAAACAGATATTCAGTGTCTGCTTTTTTCTCTATCATTTTTTTTCATCTACCAATAGGTACCCTTCTTTTCGAGGCATTGGAAAACCTCCCTGGTCTTTGTGAAATTCACTGCTCAACTGAGGGACCTTACAGCTAATTGTATGTGTGGGGTACAGAGATGAGTCATTCAAAAAATCATTATAAACACTATTATTGCACACAGAGTGAGTCTATGCAACTTATTGTGAATTGTTAAGCAAATTCTTACTCCTGAACTTATTTAGGCCATAACAAAGGGGTTAAATACTTATTGACTCAAGACATTTTAGCTTTTGTACAAATGTCTAAAAAATATAATTACACTTTGACTTTATGGAATATTGTGTGTAGGTCAATGATACATCTCAATTTAATCCATTTTAAATTTAGGCTGTAACACAACAAAATGTGGAGAAGGTCAAGGGGTGTGAATATTTTCAGAAGGCACTGTACTTGTGTTTTGTGACCAATTGTAACATTTTGTTTCTTTTTTTATTTTGTTGTTAAATGTGTGGATCTTGTATCTTTCATTAGCTTTGTGAATAATTGTAATATGTATGTTTACATCATCCAAGGAGTAATACATTGATTTAATTTCACCATTGTAATGATTGATTAGAAGTTCAATATGACATTGTTAACCTTTGTGTGGTGTTCGGGTCTGTGGGACCCATGTTCGGTGTTTACTAAAAGAAAAATGATACAATTAATATTTTTTCCAACTTGACACTCATTGGCCTTGGCTCATATTCTGTGAAGAACATGTAAAATAACACATTTTCATTGAGCGCACAGTGCACCCCCCTACACAGTGGTGGAAAAAGGACTCAATTGTCATACTTGAGTAAAAGTAAATATAGCTTAATAGAAAATGACACAAGTAAAAGTGAGTCACCCAGTAAAATACTACTTGAGTAAAAGACTAAAAGTATTTGGTTTTAAATATACTTAATTATCAAAAGTAAATGGAATTGCTAAAATGTACTTAAGTATCAAAAATAGATTACAAATCATTTAAACGTCCTCATATTAAGCAAACCAGACGGCACAGTTAAAAAAATATATTTTATTGACGGATAGCCAGGGGCACACTCCAACACTCAGACATAGTTTACAAATGAACCGTTTGTGTTTCATGAGTCCACCAGATCAGAGGAACAAGGGATGACCAGGGATGTTCTCTTGATAAGTGTGTGAATTGGACCATTTTCCTGTCAACAAGTAACGAGTACTTTTGGGTGTCAGGGAAAATGTATGGAGTAAAAAGTACATTATTGTCTTTAGGAATGTAGTGAAGTAAAAATAAAAGTTTCCATAAATATAAATAGTAAAGTAACTTACAGATACCCAAAAAAACTAGCATTTAAAGTATTTTAACTTAAGTACTTTACACCACTGCCTACACATTTCTATTACATATGTGGTGTTCGGGTCCACTGGACTTGAGGGTAATAAAAATGTGGAAAAGTGTGTGTGTAGGTGAAAACAAGAAAAAATGAAACAAAAAGGTTTGCTGTGTGCCTTCACTCTGTCTTCCTCCTCCCTGGGCCTGCTGTTTCAACATAGCACCAAGAACCTGTCTGTCACCCTGCCTGTCTGCCTGTCTGCCTGTCTCCTGCTTTTCTTGCACTCTTTACCTTTTGTAGTGTGTGAAACTACAAAATATCTTGCAGGAACCTGCACAATGATTTTACAATACATTGTAAAAAAAGTCAGTATTTTACCACACCCTACCCCAGCCAGGTGCAAATTAGGGGAGGGACACAACAGCAAATAACATTGCATGTGTGGCTCCTTACCACAATCAATCAGTATGGCAAAAAATAATCTTTGCTCAGAGGGCCTTGAATATAATTTTTGTAGAGAGAGAAGCTAGTGTGGAATGAGCGTCTTCCACTTTTGAAGATGAAGAATTTTCAAAATATGAGGATCATGTCTCTGTCAATTCGAAGTCTGACAGTGAGTTGGAAGAAGAGGTTGAGATTGACCCTCAGCCAGCCTCAGGACCAGCCCGTCAGCAACCAGCTCATCTGCAGCCTGCAGGAGAAATATGCATGTCAAAAAATAGTGAAATTAAATAGTCTTCTTACCCAAGGAACGAGCCACCTCGCATGGCTGCCAATGTGATAAGGATGCAACCAGGGCCGACGCGGATGGCGGTTACTCATGTGCAGGACATAAAGTCTTCTTTTCATCTGTTCATCCCAGACACCATCCAGAAAATCATTCTGGACTGCACTCATTTGAAGGGAAGGCGTGTTTTTGTAGAGAGATTGAAGGAGATGAACCAAACTCATGTACATGCATACTTTGGGGTTCTTATCCTTGCTGGTGTTCAGATCCAATGGGGAATCCACAGAATCGATGTGGGATGCAGAAACTGGCAGAGAACTTTTCTGCGCAATAATAATGTCTCTGGAAAACTTCCACCTTATCTCTAGGATTATCCGCTTTGATAACCCGAGACACCAGACCAGCTCGGCGGCATTGAGACTAGCTAGCTACAATCAGGTCAGTGTGGGAAAGGTGAGTGGACTGCCTTCCCCTGTTTTACAACCCTGGACCCAACGTTACTGTTGATGAGCAGCTTAAGCCATTTAGGGGCCGCTGCCCCTTCAGACAGTACATACCGTCTAAAAAATATGGAATCAAGATCTGGGCTGCCTGTGATGCTGCTTCATCATATGCATGGAACTTGCAAGTGTATACAGGGAAACCAGTTGGAGGAGCTCCTGAGAGCAACCAAGGGATGCGGGTCGTCCTGGACGTAACACAGGGACTCCATGGCCACAACATCACATGCAATAACTTTTTTACTTCGCACAAGCTGGGACAGGAGATCCTCAAGATGAAGCTGACGATGGCAGTATGAAAAAACAAGCCAGAGCTTCCACCTCAGCTGTTGAATGCACGGAACAGGCCTATCAATTCCTCTAAGTCTGTGTTCACGCCCGACACATTCCTAGTGTCCTACGTGCCAAAGACAGACAAAACTGTGGTACTCATGAGTACGCTGCATAGGGATGGGAGAATCTGTGGCCAGGAACATCAAAAAAGAGAAATCATAATGTATTACAATGCCACAAAAAGAGGGGTGGACAACTTAGACAAGCTGGTGACTGTCTACAACTGTAAAAGAAGAACCCGACGCTGGCCACTTGTGATATTCTTCAACATCTTAGCGTACAACGCATTTGTCATCTGGATGGTGCTGAACCCAGATTGGATAATTGTGATCTAGCAGAGGTAAATGTCAAATATTAACCACGTATGCTGCCAATGAGTCAACACCGAAGTATGAAATATTTTTGCATTAACTGTTATGGCTGTATTGTTTTAAAAACCTGCAAACAGTGGGTGAATAACAAAAACATGAACACAAGGGTTAAAACAGTCAAATAATACTACATGGTTACAGAGATGGGGTTACCTATAGGATAGCCCTCTCATAGTATTGTTTTGTAGGGTCTTTGATGGACAAGCAGCTTTCTGCTATGAGAACAAGAGGACAAATATGCATAACATAGTGTAACGTTACATTCAGTAGTTGTTGTCTGAGGTATTAGGTATTCTACCTGACATAGAATCAGCCTCGGCCGATTTGATTCAACGTTTCATGTTTCCGGGAGTATTATCTTTCAAAATATCCAGATTAAAATTATTCCTTGTGGCCAGATACCGCGACAGATATAATTATTTTCCAAATAAAAAATATTTTCCCCCATATACATGGGAAGGATAGAGGAAAAAAATGAATAAGAAGAAATATATTAAAACTGAAGCTCAGGGTCTATCAGCTTACCAACTCTTTAATTCTAGCTGGGTTTAAGGTCTCCAGTGAAATATTACATGTGAGTAATACAGTCAAGATGTGACAGGAGCACTATGACAGTTCAACCTGGCCTGCTGGACAGTGATCTCTGCATATCATAATCATCTTTAATCCCAAATAATCTTTCAATAAACCCTTAATACCGGTGTCAAATCTCAGATCTTTCAGACACGTTTTAGTCTTGCAGATGCAATTACATCCTTTAATCTCTCAACTGATATGAAGGGACAGACCTAAAAGGAAATTGTCCAGAGATACAGTGTAGGTGGGGGAAGTCATAACACAAGCCAAATAGTCAGATATCGTATTAAAGTTGTTTTGAATCGTGAAAACAGATATGTGTTGTCATGGAAGGGATTTAAGTACTACACAGCTTCCAGATACCCATCTGTAATTGGTTGTTTGCTTCTGTCCTGTAAAATCCATCTTGCCCTTTAATTCACCTCAAAACAAATGAATGCCGATCAGCAGTCGAAGACAACACTGTCTACCACATCTGGCATTTAGCTGTATGCTAAAACAGGGTTTCCTAAGTTATCTATACTTTTACTCAAGTATAACAAATTGGGTACCATCAAGTGCTATGATGAAACTGGCTCTCATGAGCACCGCCACAGGAAAAGAGGACCCAGACTTACCTCTGCTGCAGAGGACAAATTCTTTAGTTACCAGCCTCAGAAATTGCTGTCCAAATAAAGTAACAGACACAACGATTCAGAGGAGACTGCATGAATCAGGCCTTCATGGTCAAATTGCGCTTAGTGGGACTATCATGTTTTTCAACAGGACAATGACCCAACACACCACCAGGTTGTGTAAGGGCTATTTGACCAAGGAGAGTAATGGAGTGCTGCATCAGATGTTCTGGCCTCCACCCAATTGAGATGGTTTGGGATGAGTTGGACCAGAGTGAAGGAAAAGCAGCCAACAAGTGCTCAACATGTGGGAACTCCTTCAAGACTGTTGGAAAAGCATTCCTCATGAAGCTGGTTGACAGAATGTCAAGAATGCACAAAGCTGTCATCAAGGCAAAGGGTGGCTCTTTGAAGAATCCATAATATAGATTATGTTTCATGGAAACATGGCTCACTCCGAATGTTGTCGGAGTCTGTACAGCCACTGGGTTTCTTCATGTGTTGTGCCGACAGAATAAACATCTCTCCGGGAAGAAGGGCGGAGGGTGTATGCTTCATGATTAACATACAGGAACTCAAGTTCTGTTCACCTTACCGATAATTCCTTATTCAAATGCCAACCATTTGCTTAACAATTTTTTGGTTACTACATGATTCCATGTGTAATTTCGTAGTTGAGGTCTTCCCTATTATTCTACAATGTCAAAAATAGTCAAAGTAAAGAAAAACCCTTGAATGAGTAGGTGTGTCCAAACATTTGACGGGTACTGTATATTTATATTGAATGAAACTGAACTCAGTTGAATTACCTGGGCGCTAATTTTATTGAATAGACAAACAATACCGACTATACAGACATACTGAAAGACCGTGAAAGTACAGTATGAATAAGCTATTGCATGAAAAAAAAAGAATCCCTGTTCCATCTAAGTAGGAAATTGTGAGACCAATGTTATGAAGGGGCTAATTTAACAGGCCCTATAAAAGCATCTTGGATGTAAATAAATAGATAAATATCCCAACTTTGTTAGTCCACATTAGTAAATGAGTTGTGAAACATGGCGTTAACTTCATCATAAAGCAGCGATGGTAAAACACAAACAACTTTTACATCTGGGTCACATTCAAGATCTTGACACTAATCCGTTTTCAATATGCGAACGACCTGAGACAATTCTTATCAATAGTTTTGTGGTCATGTCAACTTCCACTCAATCCCTTTGATTTCTATTTTGAAGTCGACTGGTGGGTCAGATAAGGGCATTGTTCTCCAGGAAAGTCTTTTGTTGATAAGAACACTGACTGGTGCTATGGTTCTCCTAGCTCTCCCTCCATGGTCCGTACCAGAACATACAGCTCTGCCAGGCCGACGACGGACGCAGCAATCACTGCAGATATCACCCTCTGAAACACACAAGCAAACATGTCAACAAAGATACTGATTCTTAAACAGGGTTAAAGAGTTTCGAAATGAAGCTTACTTCTTGATTACATTTTCAAACAATATTTTTGTCCATGTACAACACAATGCAGTACTAGCTTAACCCTTGCTTATCATGCAATCGAGGTTAAGTGACACGATTAATCTCATCAGGCAATAGGGGTTTATACTTGCCCAGCTTGTAAGAGTGAGGGATTTTCGTATGGATTCTTACCGCCGCTGTCTCTGTGAAGAGGTATTGACTGCCGAGATAGGCGCAAGCGAACGTCGCCGCCACTGTCACTAGGAAGTTTAAGACCGTCACAACTGCAGCTTTGGCTGAGCGCACTAGACAGACCACACACACACACGGAGGGTTGAGGTAAAGGTAGATGACGAGGATAGTAAGAAACTTGGAGACAGATTGCATGCAAGCGTTTGTAACCATAACAACCTTCTCTCCCAAAGTCCGCCAGTGTATCACGACGATTAATTTGCTGGGGGGGGAAGAGAAGTACTCGCATGAATCAACAACAACCCAAACATTAAACACTATCATGTATTTAAGATGGCTGCCATGTCACTTGAATACATACAGTAGGCTACATTCTGAGTGTGCACTGTGCAATTCACCTGAGTGTTTACATTCCGTGTGATCCTGTTGTATTCTTCATTGGCCAACTTGGCTTTGATTCGTTCCAGACGAGCCACAAGCATAGGGTTCTGTCACAAAGAGGGTGTACGACTTTAATGTTGTCCTCGAGATGGAGACAAAATGAAGGGACTGAAGGAATAACCATACATCGAGGTCTTACTTACTCTGGGGGGCATTTCAACCTTAGGCAGGTGCAATGAGCTGTCCTCCAACAACTCATGAAGGTAGAAAGGTTGACCTGAGAAGAAGGAAAAGCACACAGGCTAGTACTTAATTCATGCAATGCAAGATGTGTGTTGTAGAACTGTTTATAGATACCATTGTCTTGCAGACATTTATTAAGTTGTCTAGCAGTTCTGAAGGACAGAGTTGATGGTGGTTCCTGTTGAAGAATATCCTTCACTTCTTTCTGTAGCTCCGTTGGAACTGAAAACTCATCGTTCTCCAGCAAGTCTATTACCCTCTCTCGAAATGTGCTTCCAATCACAAAAGACGACGCCATTCTCTTTAGATACCCTTAACTGTCAAACTGATGTAGCTAGCTACAATGAACTGTGCTGACAAGTGGCTGTAATAGCTAATTGTTATTCTCCCGTAGCTGGCTGAGTTTGCCAGCTGATCTAGCTAGCTGCAAGCGGAGAAGGCTCTAGCTACAAGGATAGCAAGCGGCTAACGTCTTTAGCTAGTAAACCCACGACCAGGAGGAAACGTTGGCAGTTTATACAGATTATCCATTGCTAATTCTTCACAAATTGATACATTTAGCATTCATCTAATCATCGTATCAACTACCCATTTTAAGTTGTCCGACAATGATGACCGTTTCGTTAATTTTACTAGCGAGCAGTAACGACAACAGAAAGAGGAAGTAGCCAGAGTTGACTTTGAAGCGTCTATGTTTACCTTGTGACAGGATCTGACGTAGGAGCTACTGCCACTCAAAAATAAATACCAAAAATACTAATAAATAAATAAATAAAAAATACCAAAAATACTGTACTTTCAAACATAGTTAATAATATAGTGTTTGTACACAATCGAAATTATTATCGTGTTGATTTTTGTACAAGTATCGTTTTCAAATATAGTTATTTCTATTGATTTATTTATATTTCTTTGCCGCTTTGCATTGTGGTTAATGAAATGGGAAATAAAATAATGATGTTGCAAGTTCAATGACAATGCTTTGAAATGAATACATAATAATTACAGCCCCCAGGTAGTTTACATTTTTTTAAACATATTTTATGTTTATAAATCACTGTGTGTGTTATTTAAAAAAAATATAACAAAAAAAATATATTTTTCTTAATATATTTCCCTGAGCTCAGTCCAACAGTGTCAGCACGGGATACAAATGTTAATATATTTTCATATAGAGCCCTGATTAGCTGATAGAAGACTCTAGAGACCACCCCCTTACCACTTAAAAAAAAAAGGCACGTGGTGTGTGTGCTCCTTTGTTTTTTTCTTCAAAACAAAAGGCATACATCACACATCTTAATTTGCTATATCATTGTTGTACTGTTTTTAATAGGTCACCAGAATGCCCTCCAGGACATATACAGCACCCGGTGTCACAGGAAGGCCCAGAAGATCATCAAGGAAGCTCAGCCACCCCAACCACAGCCTGTTCACCCCACTATCATCTAGAAGCCGGAGACAGCACAGGTGCATTAAAACTGGAACCAAGGAACTGATACACCCCTTGTATTTCCAGGCCTTCAGACTGTTAAACAGTTATCAGTACTCTACCCTGCACCTTAGAGACTGCTGCCCTATGTACAATTGAAGTCGGAAGTTTATATACACCTTAGTCAAATACATTTAAACTCCGTTTTTCACAATTCCTGACATTTAATCTGAGTAAAAGTTCCCTGTCTTAGGTCAGATAGGATCACCACTTTATTTTAAGAATGTGAAATGTCAGAATAATAGTAGAGAGAATGATTTATTTCAGCTTTTATTTATTTCATCCCATTCCCAGTGGGTCAGAAGTTTACATACACTCAATTAGTATTTGGTAGCATTGCCTTTAAATGGTTTAACTTGGGTCAAACGTTTTGGGTAGCCTTCCACAAGTTTCCCACAATAAGTTGAGTGAATTTAGGCCCATTCCTCTTGACAGAGCTGGTGTAACTGAGTCAGGTTTGTAGGCCTCCTTGCTTACACACGCTTTTTCAGTTCTGCCCACAAATTTTCTATAGGATGGATGTCAAGGCTTTGTAATGGCCACTCCAATACCTTGACTTTGTTGTCCTTAAGCCATTTTGCCACAACTTTGGAAGTATGCTTGGGTTCATTGTCCATTTGGAAGACCTATATGTGACCAAACTTTAACAGATGTCTTGAGATGTTGCTTTAATATATCCACACAATTTTCCTGCCTCATAATGTCATCTATTTTGTGAAGTGCACCAGTCCCTCCTGCAGCAAAGCACCCCCACAACATGATGCTGCCATCCCCGTGCTTCACGGTTGGGATGGTGTTCTTTGGCTTGCAAGCCTCCCACTTTTTCCTCCAAACATAAGGATGGTCATTATGGCAAAACAGTTCTATTTTTGTTTTATCAGACCAGAGGACATTTCTCCAAAAAGTATGATCTTTGTCCCCATGTGCAGTTGCAAACCGTAGTCTGGCTTTTTTATAGCGGTTTTGGAGCAGTGGTTTCTTCCTTGCTGAGTGGCCTTTCAGGTTATGTCGATATAGGACTCGTTTCACTATGGATAATAGATACTTTTATACCTGTTTCCTCCAGCATCTTCACAAGGTCCTTTGCTGTTGTTCTTGGATTGATTTGTACTTTTCACACCAATGTACGTTCATCTCTAGTAGACAGAACGCGTCTCCTTCCTGAGCGGTATCACGGCTGCGTGGTCCCATGGTGTTTATACTTGCGTACTATTGTTTGTACCGATGAATGTAGTACCTTCAGGCGTTTGGAATTTGCTCACAAGGATGAACCAGACTTGCTGAGGTCTACAATTATTTTTCTGAGGTCCTGGCTGATTTCTTTTGATTTTCCCATGATGCCAAGCAAAGAGGCACTGAGTTAGAAGGTTGGCCTTGAAATACATCCACAGGTACACCTCCAATTGACTCACATGATGTCAACTAGCCTATCAGAAGCTTCTAAAGCCATTACATAATTTTCTGGATTTTTCCAAGCTGTTTAAAGGCAGTCAACTTCATGTATGTAAACTTCCGACCCACTGCAATTGTGATACAATTAATTATAAGTGAAATAATCTGTCTGTAAACAATTGTTGGAAATACGACTTGTGTCATGCACAAAGTAGATGTCCTAACCGACTTGCCAAATCTATAGTTTGTTAACAAAAAATTTGGAGTGGTTGAAAAATGAGTTTTAATGACTCCAACCTAAGTGTATTTAAAACGTCCGACTTCAATTGTACATAGTCATTGAACACTGGTCACTTTAATAATGTTTACATACAGTTTTACCCACTTCACATGTATATATTGTATTCTTGTCATGGCTCATCCTATATAACTATTGCTGTACAGACATTTTCTATTTACCATTGACATACACACAGAAACTTCATAAAGTATTCAGACCCCTTGACTTTTTCCATATTTTGTTACGTTACAGCCTTATTCTAAAATGGATTCATTAAATAAAAATGGTCAGCAATCTACACACAATAAATACCCCGCAATGACAAAGTGAATACAGGTATTTGACCTTATTTACTTAAGTATTCAGACCCTTTGCTATGAGACTGGAAATTGAGCTTAGATGCTTCCTGTTTCCATTGATCATCCTTGAGATGTTTCTACAACTTGATTTAACTAGGCAAGTCAGTTAAGAACAAATTCTTATTTACAATGACGGGCTACACCGGCAAATCCCAAACGATGCTGGGTCAAATGTGCTCCACACTATGGGACTCCCAATCACGGCCGGTTGTGATACAACCTGGATTTGAACCAGGGTGTCAGTAGTGACACCTCAAGCACTGAGATCCAGTGCCTTTAACCTCTGTGTCACTCGGGAGCCCATTGGACAATGCAGTGGCCCAGCCAGAGCCTGAACCCGATCGAACATCTCTGGAGAGACATGAAAATAGCTGTGCAGCAACGCTCCCCATCCAACCTGACAGCTTGAGAGGATCTGCAGAGAAGGATGAGATAAAGTCCCCAAATACAGATGTGATAAGCTTGTAGCATCATACCCAAGAATCAAGGCTGTAATCACTGCCAAATGTGTTTCAACAAAGTACTGAGTAAAGGGTCTGAATACTTATGTAAATGTTATATTTTTTTTCTGCTTCCGGGTTGGAGCGAGCGGTCGCATCTACACTTCGGTCCGCAGGTAGTATAACTTTTCATTACATTTCATTATAGTACAACGGTTTGATTTGTCTAATCTTAGCAATTTCTTCTTAGCTAGCTACATAGCCGTCTTTGTATCAAAGATAATTGCGTAATTATCGTATTTCGTCGTCCTAACGTAGTCTACACTGCTATCTGCCCAGCAGCTAGCTAACGTCCACCGTCTACCAGCACTGTAGAAACTATTACACTCAACTGAACGACTTGATTAGTGTAGTGTTAGCTAGCTACATAGTTGTCTTTGCTGTCTTCGTATCCAAGATAACTGTGTAGTTTAGAGTGTGTAGACTTAGAGTGATTATCTTAATTTACCGAGGTTAGCTAGCCAGCTATTTGTCGTCCTTAACGTAGGAGATACTGCTAGCTAGCTAGCCAACAGCTAGCCAACATCTACCGACTAGAACTTCAACAACCCGGTCAACATTCCGCTTCGCTCCACAGGTAGTATCACATTTTCATTTCACTTCATTACAGTACAACGGTTTGATTTGTTTGATCGTAGCTAGCTAGCTACATAGCCGTCTTTGTCAAAGACAATTGGGTAGTCTAGAGCGATTTTCTAGGTTAGCTAGCCAGCTATTGTCGTTCTTTTAACGTAACGTAACGTAATCATCACTGCTAGCTAGCCAGCTAGCCCCCGAATAGCAGCACTGTAGAAACTATTACACTCAACGGAACGACTTGATTAGTGTAGTGTCAACAACGCAGCCACTGCCAGCTAGCCTACAAAGTCAACAACGCAGCCACTGCCAGCTAGCCTACTCCAGCAGTACTGTATCATTTCAATCATTTTAGTCAATAAGATTCTTGCTACGTAAGCTTAACTTTCTGAACATTCGAGACGTGTAGTCCACTTGTCATTCCAATCTCCTTTGCATTAGCGTAGCCTCTTCTGTAGCCTGTCAACTATGTGTCTATCTATCCCTGTTCTCTCCTCTCTGCACAGGCCATACGCTCCACACCGCGTGGCCGCGGCCACCTAATCTGGTGGTCCCAGCGCGCACGACCCACGTGGAGTTCCAGGTCTCCGGTAGCCTCTGGAACTGCCGATCTGCGGCCAACAAGGCAGAGTTCATCTCAGCCTATGCCTCCCTCCAGTCCCTCGACTTCTTGGCACTGACGGAAACATGGATCACCACAGATAACACTGCTACTCCTACTGCTCTCTCTTCGTCCGCCCACGTGTTCTCGCACACCCCGAGAGCTTCTGGTCAGCGGGGTGGTGGCACCGGGATCCTCATCTCTCCCAAGTGGTCATTCTCTCTTTCTCCCCTTACCCATCTGTCTATCGCCTCCTTTGAATTCCATGCTGTCACAGTTACCAGCCCTTTCAAGCTTAACATCCTTATCATTTATCGCCCTCCAGGTTCCCTCGGAGAGTTCATCAATGAGCTTGATGCCTTGATAAGCTCCTTTCCTGAGGACGGCTCACCTCTCACAGTCCTGGGCGACTTTAACCTCCCCACGTCTACCTTTGACTCATTCCTCTCTGCCTCCTTCTTTCCACTCCTCTCCTCTTTTGACCTCACCCTCTCACCTTCCCCCCTACTCACAAGGCAGGCAATACGCTCGACCTCATCTTTACTAGATGCTGTTCTTCCACTAACCTCATTGCAACTCCCCTCCAAGTCTCCGACCACTACCTTGTATCCTTTTCCCTCTCGCTCTCATCCAACACTTCCCACACTGCCCCTACTCGGATGGTATCGCGCCGTCCCAACCTTCGCTCTCTCTCCCCCGCTACTCTCTCCTCTTCCATCCTATCATCTCTTCCCTCTGCTCATACCTTCTCCAACCTATCTCCTGATTCTGCCTCCTCAACCCTCCTCTCTTCCCTTTCTGCATCCTTTGACTCTCTATGTCCCCTATCCTCCAGGCCGGCTCGGTCCTCCCCTCCCGCTCCGTGGCTCGACGACTCATTGCGAGCTCACAGAACAGGGCTCCGGGCAGCCGAGCGGAAATGGAGAAAACTCGCCTCCCTGCGGACCTGGCATCCTTTCACTCCCTCCTCTCTACATTTTCCTCCTCTGTCTCTGCTGCTAAAGCCACTTTCTACCACTCTAAATTCCAAGCATCTGCCTCTAACCCTAGGAAGCTCTTTGCCACCTTCTCCTCCCTCCTGAATCCTCCTCCCCCCCCCTCCTCCCTCTCTGCAGATGACTTCGTCAACCATTTTGAAAAGAAGGTCGACGACATCCGATCCTCGTTTGCTAAGTCAAACGACACCGCTGGTTCTGCTCACACTGCCCTACCCTGTGCTCTGACCTCTTTCTCCCCTCTCTCTCCAGATGAAATCTCGCTTCTTGTGACGGCCGGCCGCCCAACAACCTGCCCGCTTGACCCTATCCCCTCCTCTCTTCTCCAGACCATTTCCGGAGACCTTCTCCCTTACCTCACCTCGCTCATCAACTCATCCCTGACCGCTGGCTACGTCCCTTCCGTCTTCAAGAGAGCGAGAGTTGCACCCCTTCTGAAAAAACCTACACTCGATCCCTCCGATGTCAACAACTACAGACCAGTATCCCTTCTTTTTTTTCTCCAAAACTCTTGAACGTGCCGTCCTTGGCCAGCTCTCCCGCTATCTCTCTCAGAATGACCTTCTTGATCCAAATCAGTCAGGTTTCAAGACTAGTCATTCAACTGAGACTGCTCTTCTCTGTATCACGGAGGCGCTCCGCACTGCTAAAGCTAACTCTCTCTCCTCTGCTCTCATCCTTCTAGACCTATCGGCTGCCTTCGATACTGTGAACCATCAGATCCTCCTCTCCACCCTCTCCGAGTTGGGCATCTCCGGCGCGGCCCACGCTTGGATTGCGTCCTACCTGACAGGTCGCTCCTACCAGGTGGCGTGGCGAGAATCTGTCTCCTCGCCACGCGCTCTCACCACTGGTGTCCCCCAGGGCTCTGTTCTAGGCCCTCTCCTATTCTCGCTATACACCAAGTCACTTGGCTCTGTCATAACCTCACATGGTCTCTCCTATTGCTATGCAGACGACACACAATTAATCTTCTCCTTTCCCCCTTCTGATGACCAGGTGGCGAATCGCATCTCTGCATGTCTGGCAGACATATCAGTGTGGATGACGGATCACCACCTCAAGCTGAACCTCGGCAAGACGGAGCTGCTCTTCCTCCCGGGGAAGGACTGCCCGTTCCATGATCTCGCCATCACGGTTGACAACTCCATTGTGTCCTCCTCCCAGAGCGCTAAGAACCTTGGCGTGATCCTGGACAACACCCTGTCGTTCTCAACTAACATCAGGCGGTGGCCCGTTCCTGTAGTTTCATGCTCTACAACATCCGCAGAGTACGACCCTGCCTCACACAGGAAGCGGCGCAGGTCCTAATCCAGGCACTTGTCATCTCCCGTCTGGATTACTGCAACTCGCTGTTGGCTGGGCTCCCTGCCTGTGCCATTAAACTGGTGTTCAACCTTCCCAAGTTCTCTCACGTCACCCCGCTCCTCCGCTCTCTCCACTGGCTTCCAGTTGAAGCTCGCATCCGCTACAAGACCATGGTGCTTGCCTACGGAGCTGTGAGGGGAACGGCACCGCAGTACCTCCAGGCTCTGATCAGGCCCTACACCCAAACAAGGGCACTGCGTTCATCCACCTCTGGCCTGCTCGCCTCCCTACCACTGAGGAAGTACAGTTCCCGCTCAGCCCAGTCAAAACTGTTCGCTGCTCTGGCCCCCCAATGGTGGAACAAACTCCCTCACGACGCCAGGACAGCGGAGTCAATCACCACCTTCCGGAGACACCTGAAACCCCACCTCTTTAAGGAATACCTAGGATAGGATAAAGTAATCCTTCTCACCCCCCCTTAAATGTTTGAAAAAATATAACTTTTTGCCTTGTCATTATGGGGTATTGTGTGTAGATTGGTGAGGGGGGAAATGGTTTAATCCATTTTAGAATAAAGCTGTAACCTAAAAAAATGTGGGGGAAAAAATCAAAGGGTCTGAATACTTTCCGAAGACACTGTATATATTTATATCACAGATTGTGGTCCGGAAGCTAACTTCCTGGAATTCTATCCATTTTGCCATGGTGTTTTGTACTGCGTATTTGAAAACTGTATACTTAACATAGCTCATTCTATTATTTCTACTACTGTACATTGCATTGATTTATTTGACCAGGTAAGATGACTGAGAACACATTCTCATGTACAGCAAGAACCTAGGGAATAGTTACAGGGGGATGAATGAGCCAATTGGATGCTGGGGATGATTAAGTGGCCATGATGGTAAGAGGGCCAAATTGGGAATTTAGCCAGGACACCGGGGTTAACACCCCTAGAGTCCACAGAGAGACAGGATACCCGTTTAACCTCCCATCGGAAAGACGGAATCTACATAGAGCAATGTACCCAATCACTGCCCTGGGTCATTGGGATATTTTTTATTTTAGACCAGAGGAAAGAGGGCCTCTTACTGGCACTCCAACAGCATCTGGTATCCAATCCAGGGACTAACCCTGCAAAGTTACAGAGGCAAGCCAGCAGTGGGATGCAGGGTGGTACTTTCTAAGAATGTTATTTAAAAACATACATTCTGTCCTCAGACTGTTAAGAAAACTTTGGTTAAGTTCAGAGAACATTCTTAAAATGTTATTGAAAAACATATACATTCCATTCTCAGCATCAGTTCTGTATCTTGTTAAGTGTTTTCGGGTGTGTTGGCCTCGCCCACTAAATGGCCAAACCTGATCTTAATAAGTTCTTGTTCTCTTTGAAATTAGGTTTGTTTGGACAGACTTTGAACAGCTTTGTATGAGTAAAGAAACAAGGCATGCTAGCTCAATATTGGTGGTGCTGTGGACTAATTCCCAGTGGTGTAAAGCACTTAAGTAAAAATACTTTAAAGTACTACTTAAGTCATTTTGGGGGGTGGGGTATCTGTACTTTACTCTAGGTTCAAATCTCACTGATGCTGTCACAATAAAAAAAGTGTTTGCATGATTCACGCCTAAGGAAATGAATTTCCATGTTTTCTAAATGTGCTTGGAATTCAAAAAAGTTAACCCAAAATAAGCTAATAATCAGCGTTATTGAAACATTCAGTGTAAGTTAAGAATTTATTCAAAAACTCCAAATAACCTCTCATTTCTGTTCTCATGCAAACACTTAATAAAACCTCCCAGGAAAACTTTAATAGAACCAGAGTAAAACATTCTCAGAACCTCTCTGCAACCTAAAAATAAACATTATCAGAACAGGCGAAATGTTCACTTCCATTCTCAGAACATTTAAAAAACGTTAATATTTACCTGTCAGGAAACTCATGGCTTCGTTCCCAGAACTAATGGGAAATTAAAAACGTTAATAAATTGGTTAATAAATTGTGTTATGATAAACTGTAGGGTATTCTCTTAGGAGAACCTCTGTGTGTGTGTGTGTGTGTGTGTGTGTGTGTGTGTGTGTGTGTGTGTGTGTGTTAACACAATTTGAGTGATGTGCCCTGCAGACACTATCAGAAAGCAGAAACTGCCTACGCTCATACTCCTCCTGTCTGGGTCCCACTGTGACTGTCTGAGGTTCTGAGAACACAAGGCCAAGTCAGGCCTGATGGAGACCACCACCTGGCAGAAGATGCTTAGACTTGTTGTGAAATGTCACCTTGATATGAACCTATACCTATATAAGCTGCAGGATGTCTTCGACACCTCGCAGAACCTGGGGAGAGCCATCATATACTATACTCTGTACCAGCAGTTGTATTACTAAAGAAGAATCGAAATACTTCAACAAAGAGTCTGTGTTTCCTTTCTACTACCAAATATATAAGTTTGATAATTATATAGGCCTGAACATCTGTTGAAGAAATTGACCAACAGAATCACATCTGCTAGCTGGGTATCTTTTCAAGTTATTGTTTTAGAAATCAAGCTCTGGAAGGTATAACACGTTCACATTAAAAGGTATTTCTATTCTGATCCTTACAAAATTACACCTGTTTTAGTGACTGATGGCACTTTTCAAAAATTCTATGACATGTCCCATGATCAGAAACTTTCTTATCGAGATAGTATATTAAAACACATATCTGCACCAAAACAAATTACAGAAAGCATTGTGTCCTACATATGATAAGGACAGACATACACAAGAAATGTAATATTAATTAAAAATAACTTTATTGAAAGAATAAGGTTAGGGAAATATATTTTCATTCAAACCTGATAACAAAGTGCATGTTAGAGCCCTCATTACTATCATAACCGTAACATCCAACACAACTGCTTGCCCTCGCATTCAGGTGACAAACAAGCAAACCACATCTTATTCTCCTTTCTATCTTTCCTGTAACAAAGTAAACATTTACATTTACATTACATTTACATCATAAACCATTTCTAGAGTCATCCTCAAGTACACTGAAGTTTCACTCTTTCTGTTCTGACAATCAACCAAATGTTAGCTTGTTCTTTGATCTGTTTGTGCTATATTAGCCAACTCCTATGGAAACATGGCATGACAACTATCATACATAAGAAATGGGATCATGAATGGAAGGGAATTGTGCAGTTATCAACCTGTTTTCAAGGTGACAAAGTAACATTTTACAATCCCAATTTTTTGGGGGAAAATATGTAACAATTTAATATATGATAGTCCATAACTGAAATATGTATGATTGTGTTTTCCTGTAAGTAGTAAGGTCACAAACCAGCTAGACCAGACAGGATGATTTAATTACCAATCTGACCACAAAGCCTGAGCTTTCATAGTAATCCAATTTATTATCATAAGGTTGGACAAAATACCAAAGGTGCTGCTTGTTCATCCTCGTTGATTCACTTGTGTAGGAGAGGCAGGTTCTTTCTATGCTGAAAGACCAATTCCAGAAAAATAGGTTACAGTTAAACATGTATTCATTCATCTCCTATAGCTGGTTATTGCCTGTTGACAGCTGCAGATGTAATTCAATTAAGTACAAGCTTGGGCTCTCGAGTGGCGCAGCGCTCTAAGGCACTGCATCTCAGTGCAAGAGGCGACACTACAGCCTGGTATCACATCCAGCCGTGATTGGAAGTCCCAATGGCGCACAATTGGCCCAGCGTCGTCTGGGTTTGGCAGTGGTTGTAAATAAGAATTTGTTCTGAACTGACTTGCCACGTTAAATAAAGGATAAAAAAATAACGTGACAGAGACAAAATACAATATGGAAATTACTTAATGGGGTATGGCCTCATCTCCGATGAATGCTAATGACATATGCTGGTGCCCTTTTGCTGGGAAAGTTAAACGAGCATTCAGACCAGTCTTCCTGATTGAACTTTCGTAAACTACATTGGAATTTACAGAGGTTGCCTGCCCAATACTTAGCCTGCTTTCAGTCAAACCAAGCACTGGCAGACACAAGATAACTAGCTAGATTTTTAAAAAAAACATTTAACTTCATAATAGCCCTTATGCACATTCCATGATCGAACGTTCTAAACACACAGTTTGGCAATTTCCAGTCAGTCTAGTTGTTATCGACGATATAACGTTACTACCACTATGTCGCAGTTTTTTTATTAGGGGTCTTCAGGACTTGCCTCAAATTAATATTAATGATGTACATTGAATTGTTAAATCAGCCTCCGAGACTCCAGCTCGCAAGAATGAAAAGGGGTTCAAGATGTATATAGGAAGCTACATAGACAACTATGAAGGTGAGTACCAAATCAATGACAGATATGACGTTAGCTAGCTACAATCATTAGCTAGCTAATTTAACAATTAACTGTAGCTAGCTAGTTACTTCGTACAATTATGTAACGTTGACAGAATCTACCTGAGAATGTGTATTTTCGTTAGCTTGGTTGCTAGCTATATTTGCTAGCTAAAAATAATTGTTATTCATGTCTTCTACACAGTATCTAACAAAGATACATTGACATGGGGAGATCACCGTGAGGGCTGCCTGTCACAGGTCCATGAGGAAGAGTGAAAAGCCGCACAGCATGAGAGTAGGGAAAGGTCAGCTACTAGGGACCTTGTTAAACATCTGCTGTGAGACACTGTCATCGGGGTCAAAATGTGTTGGAGACAGTATCAACGTTTAATCTTATCAGTAGATAGATATTAATGATGGGTCCCAATCCCAATTTAGAATTGCCCACTTAACAGGTTATTTGGTAAAGATCTGTTGGTGCAGTGTTTGGTAATTGTGTTACTGAGAGACAATCTATTCCTGTATAGTTAAATGAGTCCGTAGTTAAGAAGACTAGACACTACTATGTTTATTGTTATTTATGGGCCGCATCATTCTTGTTTCTCACTTCAGTCTTTCATCACACTTATCTTCAGATGGTGTTAAAGCACTCCGTACCAGTGATAGTTCTCTCTACAAAGCACTCAATGGATACATGCCTGACATGAACTTTCTCCGCATCTCAGAAACGTATGCCAACTTTTCTCCACTTCCTGCCCCTCTTGTGACAACAATGGAAATGTCAGCTGACGTGCCCCTGGTTGAGTCCTCCTTTGGGCCAGTGCAATGCGGCAGTGTTCTGTCCTATCAGCTTCCACAGCCAAAGACCCATGAAATTGTGAAGATTGCCAATGCCTCTTCACCAATACTTCCATTAGTTGGCTTCAGGCTTCCCAGTGTGCTTATGTCCTTAGCCATCAGGAGCAGTTCCACCTCAAGGCATTAGAGACAACCTACGAGATGTCACAAAGTCGAGGTTGCTACAAGGGAGCAGAGCAGCAGCCCGGAATGGCATCAGCTCAGGAAAATGAGAATAACATCCTTTCGTTTCCGAGAGGTTTGCCATGTCTGGGGAGAGACCTCAGCTAACCACCTAGCTGAGCGGATGTTCAAGGGATCTGGTATGCAGACCATGGAGATGAAGAGGGGGCTAGCCATGGAGCCAGTGGCTGTACAGGGATCTGGTATGCAGACCATGGAGATGAAGAGGGGGCTAGCCATGGAGCCAGTGGCTGTACAGGGATCTGGTATGCAGACCATGGAGATGAAGAGGGGGCTAGCCATGGAGCCAGTGGCTGTACAGGGATCTGGTATGCAGACCATGGAGATGAAGAGGGGGCTAGCCATGGAGCCAGTGGCTGTACAGGGATCTAGTATGCAGACCATGGAGATGAAGAGGGGGTATAGCCATGGAGCCAGTGGCTGTACAGGGATCTGGTATGCAGACCATGGAGATGAAGAGGGGGCTCTGGTCCATGGAGCCAGTGGCTGTACAGGGATCTGGTATACAGACCATGGAGATGAAGAGGGGGCTAGCCATGGAGCCAGTGACAGTGACTGTACAGGAGTACTGCACACTGAAGAATGTTAACTTCTTTCCGTGTGGCTACGTAGTGCACCAAGATGCTCCGTGGTTAGGATCCTCTCCAGATGGAATCATATTTGATCCCAGTGTGAGACCACACTTTGGACTCTTAGAGGTCAAGTTATGTTGACTGCCCTTACCTAAAGATACAGAATGGAGAGCTGAAGTTGAAGAGATCTCATGCTTACTACTGGCAGGTGCAAGGTAAAATCCTTCTCACAGGTAGTAGCTGGTGTGACTTTGTCATCTGTGCACAGGAGGACATCCTAGTTGAAAGGATATTTAAAGATCTACAGGCTTAAACTATAAGAGGGAAGGTTGACCACTTATTTTTACCACTACTTGCAGAAGTGTCTCTCACACCTGAATGGATCCCCTGCATGGGTGCCAAGTTTAGTGGTTTTATGAAAAATATGTATTGATGTTCTTGTGAAGAAATCTACAGTAGAATAGATTTGTTTAAAAAAAAAACATTTCAGTAAATGTTCAACAGTTCAGTTAATTAATTACACATCTCTAACATTGTATTCAATCTTGCATTCTGGCTGTACTGTGTTTACTTGATTTCTTTCCCCCACCCCTGTTACTCATTGCCTAATTAAAGCCAATACAAGCTCCACACAAACTGATATTCACTACAGCACAAATTGATACATGTCGTAGATAAACAAATTATTATTTTGCTTCTAGTAAATAAACAAGTACATTTACACTGGCTTGGCCCATGCTCTGGACCGGATCAGAGACGGCACAGTCCATAGGCAGCGCACCGTGTTCTTCATCCCCCTCAGTCGGAGCAGGAGGTTTCAGTCTTCTTTCCCAAACGCCAGATCTCTTTTGAATTTGCCAGTTCCACGCGAAGACAGTAGGAACAACACCTCTTTTTAGGTATTGCCTTGACAGTAAAGTTGTCACGACGTACTGCCACTAACCACCTTTATCTGAGCTCTACATCGACTGGGAAACGATGGAAACTCACAATACCAGTACGTTAGCGTAACTGCGTTCAAACAGGGCTGCAATGAAAACGAATGTGCCTACAACTAATATGTTAGCGTCAAACTTTGACAAGGCAATGGACAAATGTTTGAGACGAGCTGAAAAAAACAGACCTCTTCTGGCGCAATCTTTACTTTGTTCCGTGTTACGACGTATCGTACGTAGTTTAATGTACAACCAACGACCTAGCTATACGTAATGTGTAGCCAATTTAGACAGCTACAATAATAACATCCCGTTTGTACCACTGACGTATATGTTTCGATTAGCATTCGAACCACATTGATTATGAAACATTGAGAATAATGATAAAGATGATGGTAGCAAACGCATGAGCAATCAACATTAACCCAGCTAACTAGCTAGTATGCAGGGTCGTCACTAGTTACCCTGCCATAAAATGTGATTTTAAACCTAATATTGTGCCTAACCGTAAATTCATGTGAAGTTATCATGAATTCTTATAGCCAATTTTGACTGTGTTTGTGCCATCTAGTGGAAACCAGTATAGTATGCAGCTGCCTGTCAGCTAGCCAACGAACCAATAATATGCAGATGACTGACGAACAATAAAGTTGCCTCTGCTCCATCTGTGAATCAACGAGGGTGAACAAACAGTTTAAAGTTTTAAAGTCACGTGCACAAGTACAGTGAAATGCCTTTCTTTGCAAGTTCTAAACCCAACAATGCAGTGGTCAATATCAACGTAGTACTAAAATAACAAGTTAGAACAAAAACACGACACATTTAAATAAGAGGAACATGAGAAAGTAAGAAGCTATGATACAGGGTCAGTTCCTATACCATATTTACAATGTGCAGGGAGACTGGAGTAACAGAGGCAGATATGTATAGGGGTAAGGTGACTAGGCATCATGATGTATGATAAAACAGTAGCAGCAGCGTAAATGAAGATTGTATGTGAGTGTAGAGTCAATAAAAATGTGCGCATGTTATGTGTGTGTTGGAGTGTGAGTGTGCATAGAAAGTGTTTTTTTATATATATTTTTTTATACAAGGGTCAACTCATATGGTCTGTGTAGCCATTTTCTTCGCTATTTAGTAGTATTATGGCTTGGGGATAGAAGCTGTTCAGGAGCCTGTTGTTGTCAGACTTGTACCGCTTGCCGTGCGGGAAGCAGAGAGAACAGTCTATGGCTTGGGTGGCTGAAGTCTAACGATGTTCGTTAAAGCTCGCAAAGCAAACAACTTGATACAGTTGAACAAAAAAGTTATGCAAATGTAGCATCAGCAAAAAATTGTAACATACAGCGGATAGGTGCAGTGAAATATAACGTTAGTCATTTTTTACCTGAGTATGAATGAATTATTCATAGCAAAAGACTGAAAGTAAGCTAAACCATCATTCTCACTCGGCATGAATTTTTATTCTGACTTTCTTGACTGAGCTCTGTCGTCGATGGCACCAGTTGAATTCAAGGCAACAAATTATTGAAAGCTGTAGCTTCACTTTGCATGATGAAAATATGAGTAATCAAACGAGCTGTCATTATTTTTTATATCCACACAGTAGTTTTGGACAAGATGTGTTTTTTACAGAAGAAGGCCCTCTCTCATTCAAGAGTAGGAGGGTACATATGCAAATATCAAATGAATAGACAAACGCAAGATGAACGATTATTGGTCCATTATAATCAGATCGCTATGTGACGTTATGTAGCGGCCTCAACTGTCATCCCAAATCGTGTGCCAAAGATAAAATTAAACTTTTTAAAGGCCCAGTGCAGTCAAAAAGGTGATATTCTTATGTTTTATATATATATTTCCACACTATAAGGTTGGCATAATACTGTGAAATTGTGAACAATTGAGTTTTGCAGTAAATACTTTAATAGACCAACAAGAGAGAATTTACAAACCTCTTTGCCAAAAACAGCTAGTTTTCCGTTTTCCACTCCCCTCTAAGAACACCCCTAGACAGTCCTAGTTAAATTCTCGCTTGAGAAATGTCTCTTTGATAGTAATGTACTTTATTGTTACCCAGAAACGATTTGATACTGAGATAAAAACGGCTGCATTGAACCTTTAAATCAACTTTGAAATTCGCACGCGTTTATACACGTGAGCCCCGGCGTGCTTGTGCAGAAGTAGGAAAGATGGCTGCTTGTGCAATACGACGAGGCTTTCTGACTGTTGTCAGTAAATACAACAAGAAACAGACACATAGAATATTGGGTGTTCTTGAAGGGAGTAGTGGACTTGAGGTGAAGAGGCCCCGGTTACCGTGTTTAGCATGTGGATTGCCCAACATTCAGCAGACGAGGTTCATGTCGTCACGGTAAGGGGTACCTTCTAAGCTAATATGTCCTAGCTAGCTAGCTAATGTAAGTTAGCAAGTCTGTCCACTGTCTTGAATGCTGCATCATTGATGCTGCCATGCCTCCACTACTTTAGCTGCCGCCGCTAACTCTAAGATTGTCAGCTAGTTAAGCTAGCCATAGCTACCTGGCTGAGTTTACAAGCAATGCACTTCAGTTCTCTCATACAGTACCAGTCAAAAGTTTGGACAACTTCTCATTCAAGGGTTTTTATGACTATTTTCTACATTGTAGAATAGTAGTGAAGACAACAACTATGAAATAATACATATGGAATCATGTAGTAACCCAAAAAAGTATTAAACCAATCCAAATATATTTGAGATTCTTCAAAGTCGCCACCCTTTGCCGCGATGACAGCATTGCACACTCTTGGCATTATCTCAATCAGCTTCAGTCTCTGAACAGTTGCTTTTGAGATGTCTGTTACTTGAACACTGAAGCAATTTCTGAGTCTGGTAACTCTAATGAACTTGTCCTCTGCAGCAGAGGTAACTTTGGGTCTTCCTTTCCTGTGGTGGTCCTCATGAGAGCCAGTTTCATCAAACCACTGGATGGGTTTTGTAA
This sequence comes from Oncorhynchus masou masou, assembly GCF_036934945.1. Classification (NCBI taxonomy): domain Eukaryota; kingdom Metazoa; phylum Chordata; class Actinopteri; order Salmoniformes; family Salmonidae; genus Oncorhynchus; species Oncorhynchus masou. Next base: position 57,048,831 of record NC_088224.1, read on the forward strand.
CTGCACTTGAAGAAATGTTCAAAGTTGTTTACATTTTCAGATTGGCTGACCTTCATGTCATAAAGTAATGATGGACTTTCATTTCTCTTTGCTTATTTGAGCTGACCTTGCCATAACATGGACTTGGTCTTTTCTCATATAGGGCTAGCTTTTGTATAGCACCCCCACCTTGTCACAACACAACTGATTGGCTCAAACACATTAAGGAAAGAAATTTAAAAAAATGTACTTTTAAAATTAAATGCATGCCAGGTGACTAACTCATGAAGCTGGTTGAGAGAATGCCAAGTGTGTGCAAAGCTGGCATCAAGGTAAAAGGTGGCTACTTTGAAGAATCTCAAATATAAAATATATTTTGATTTGGTTAACACTTTTCTTTTGTTGCTTACTACATGATAACAAATGCTATTTCATAGTTTGTCTTCACTATTCTACAATGTTGAAAATTGTAAAAATAAAGATCTTTGAATGAGTAGGTGTCAACTTTTGATTTGACTGTGTGTGTAATCTCGCTAGTTAATGTAGGAAAATGAATGCTCTGATTAAGTTAACCATGACTGTGCAAGACTTGGCAAGAAGTCAGCTTGGCTAGAAACCTGCAGAACTGAACTTACATGAAAGTGCCCAGCTATAATATATGATTGGCAGATATGTTGACGAGAGCAATGATGATTGTCACATTGCACAAGCTCCTGTTGTCAGACAAATCTAATTGTTTTTAGTATATCCCAACTTACATATCAAACAGTGTCATATGTTGGCACTTTGTTGCGCTTGATAACACACAGTTTACAGAGCTTAACTTGCAAGCAGAGCTGTGCATATTTTCAGTATTCATAGCTAGACTCCGAGACAGTTTCTATCTTCAAGCCATCAGACAGCTGAACACTTGAAATGGACAGATCACCGACTCTGATTCTCTGCACCGTAGCACACATTCACTCATTCATACATACACACACAGTGCATTCTGAAAGTATTCAGACCCCTTCCATTTTTCCACATTTTGTTATTACAGCCTTATTCGAAAATTGATTAAATTAAGTTTTCTTTCCCACCTAAATCTGGACACAACCCCATAATGACAAAGCAAAAACAGTTAAACACTTTTGTTTGTTGTAAATGTGTATGTATATAAGAAATCAAATATCACATTTACACAAGTATTCAGACCCATTAATCAGTACTTTGTTGAAGCACCATTTTCAGAGATTTATAGCCTTGAGTCTTCTTGGGTATGATGCTGCAAGCTTGGCACACATGTATTTCGTGGAGTTTCTCTCAATCTCTGTCAGGTAGGATGGGGAGTGTTGCTGCACAGCTATTTTCATGTCTCTCCAGATATTTGATTGGGTTCAAGTCCGGGCTCTGGCTGCGCCACTCAAGGACATTCAGAGACTTGTCCCGAAGCCACTCCTGCATTGTCTTTGCTGTGTGCTGAGGGTCATTGTCCTGTTGGAGGGTGACCCTTTGCCCCAGTCTGAGGTCCTGAGCACTCTGGAGCAGGTTTTCATCAAGGATCTCTCTGTACAGTGCTCTATTCATCTTTCCCTCGATCCTGACTAGTCTCCCAGTCCCTGCCACTGAAAAACATCCCCACAGCATGATGATGCCACCGCCATGCTTCACCGTAGGGATGGTGTTGGGTTTCCTCTGCATATGATGCTTGGCATTCAGGCCAAAGAGTTCAATCTTGGTTTCATCAGACCAGAGAATCTTGTATCTCATGGTCTGAGAGTCCATTAGGTGCCTCTTGGCTAACTCGAAGCTGGCTGTCATGAGCATTTTACTGAGGCATGGCTTCCATTTGGCCACTCTACCATAAAGGCCTGATTGGTGTAGTGCTACAGTGATGGTTGTCCTTCTGGAAGGTTCTCCCATCTTCACAACGGAACTCTAGAGATCTGTCAAGAGTGACCATCGGATTCTTGGTCACCTCCCTGACCAAGGTCCTTCTCCCCCGATTGCTCAGTTTGGCCTGGCGGCCAGCTCCAGTCTTGGTGGTTCCAAACTTCTTCCATTTAAGAATGATGGAGACCACTGTGTTCTTGGACATTCAATGCTGCAGACATTTTTTGGTACCCTTCTCCAGATCTGTGCCTCGACACAATCCGGTCTTGTTTTACGGACAATTCCTTCGACCTCATGGCTTGGTTTTTGCTCTGAAAATGCACTGTCAACTGTGGGTCCTTTATATAGACAGGTGTGTGTGCCTTTCCAAATCATGTTCAATCAATTGAATTTACCACAGATGGACTCCATTCAAGTTGTAGAAACAACTCAAGGATGATCAATGGAAACAGGATGCACCCGAGTCCCATAGCGAAAGGTCTGAATACTTATGTAAATAAGGTATTTTGTTTTTATTTTTAATAAATTAGCAAACATTTCTAAACCGGTTCACTTTGTCATTAATTTAATCCATTTATGAATAAGGCTCTAACATAGCAAAATGTGGAAAAAGTCAAGGGGTCTGAATACTTTCCGAAATCACTGTAAACTGTACATACATTAAACATGCACATAACGGCTGCTGCTACCAGTCTCTTATTATACTGCTCAGAAATCCCTGATTTGTTTAGGAAAAACATCCTCTTTTCCCTCAACCCTTGCTCTCTTCACATGACACATGTATGCATTGCATGCACAGGACCAATAAGGCCTGACCTATAGCATATCATAATTGCATCAATAAATTGGTTGTAACAAACTACAAAACATCGTTGACAGCTTGATGGATGCTGAGGACATGACAAATAACCGGGAATGTTTACTGGTTGTTCAGGAGGTGATGGGAAAGTCGGATGTGTGGAATAAATTTGACTAGTTGTGGAAAATACTGGAGCTCAAGAAAAATGTAAGTAGCAAGTGCTGCGTGCATATTATGTATGCCAAACAGGTGCTGTTAGATTACAATATAATTTTCCTGACCATTTTGAACAATATAAATCAACATACCAGAGATTCTGTAACAATTTTTTTTTGTAAAGCCTTTATTACAGCAAAGGCTAAAAGCAGTCTCATTCGTGAATGCAATTTCCAAAATGGAATGGTTTATTTATGTACACTAATTATTCAAGGGTCGCATCATTTCTTTTATTGTGAAACTAAAATCCTTGATTGCCTTTCAAATCATAAGTGACTCGTATGCTGAGTGACGACATGAACGAGTACATTTTTTATTGATACACTACTACTGTAGCCTATCAAAGTATTGTAATAGAGGCCTAAGTAAGTAACGCTATTAAGACTGAACTGTTATGAGGCCTACAGGTCGACGGTGGTTATACAAGGCTGCTATACTAAGCTTACTAATCATAATTACATTATTTTTTATTGTTATAATGGTCATAATAGTAATAACAATAAGGAGATCAAGAATAGGGAGGGTTATTATTATGAATATAATTTCTTACAATTTGTAAATGTAAGCAATGCTAAATAAATTATACCAGAGAGGCTGAACGTGGAAAGCTTTTATTACAGCATAGCAAAGAGAGAAACTGCCAAATTTGTGGCTATTAAACAGGCAACAGAAACATGATCTGTCTTATTTCTGTAGATGTATATGGGTCATTTATGAAGCCAGGTATATTTAACAGTTTGGCTATTGATTTATAAACCTAATTAAATTGGTGTTTCCTCTTAGTCCTTGCCTTAATTGTCTCTTCCCATCTGCTGCCTCCACTGTATTATTCTCAACACCAATATGCCAGGTAACTTAGATTTTATGCATATAGCAACATGGTCTAGGAAAAGGCGCCAATTCAACAGCGCACCAATGTGTTTCAGAACCACGGACAGTGACCGCTATCCAATGCGGGAGAAAGTGCATTTGTTATAAAATATTATTTGCACCATTGTTCTTACGTAATATAACCATATACAATTTCACAGGCACATCTTAATGATGGACTGTGCCATTCCCATGGCCTCAACAATGGATTATTCCAATCAGGCAGATGCGAATCAGAGGTGTCTTGTACACACTTTTCTTTGCTACTGCTCGACTAAAGAAATCTCGGTCCACCAACAGCCTATCGACCAAACAATTAACCAGTCTACTAAATGAGGCCAGCCCTGGCTGAAATCATGGTTGCGTTCGGACTGAGTTCAAAGTGGGAGTGTTGTAGAATTCTTCTCGGGTCCAAAAAGAGAACTATCAAACACGAATCAGCCCGTGTTCTAATGGGTCTAGGACCAGACCCGAGTGACAACATTTAGTTAACCAGAAGAGCAGCTAGGCTGATAAACGAATAGATCTATATGTTGGCTAGGCTTTCTGTAAGTCAATAAATGCACTTTATTAGCATAAAATACATATGCTATGGGCTATACAGAGCTGTGGTCCGGTCCACTTGGGTCTATCAGCTGTAGTTCCAGAGACCCGATGACAATCGAACAGGACGAAAACCGAAAAGTTAGAATTTCGGACCCAGGCCCACTCGAGTGTCCGGGTTGACCCGTGAAGTCCTCGAGTGTAGACCTGCATGTACACTAAGCCACTTGTCTAGAAAACGTGACATTGGCACACTAGTAGAAAGTTGGCAACATATCTGGCCTATATTAGCTAGTTCACTTTTTGTCTGAGTGGAAGAACTTAGAGAGCTTTGGGCCTATCTGCTGTTGACTATATAAGGGAGCAGGTTGGCTTGAGCCGGCACAGAGTAAATGGGTCCAATGTCCTTTGCGCCCCTCATGCCAAGGGAGTGAACGCGGAGGGCTTGCGTTGACATGGAGCCCAGAAGGTTAGCAATTGGAAGACCGATCCAGCTTGTAATTCTGACTTTAGTTTATATAACCCTTTATGTAAGATATTACTGTCCTGTTTCTCACCTTTTTCTCCCTGAATGATAACTTATTTTTGTCATGATGAAATCTCCATGAAATGAGGAAACATGTTAACGATTTGACCCTCCATTTCTTTAACAATGTATTTGTTATGGCATTTCACCAGCCTGGTCGTGCTTTCTTGTCAGTGACCAGTATAATAATCCGAGGGACAACCTCTGCCAGTAATCGCCAACGCAGCTGATGAACATACAAGCCTTCGGGCTGAGCTCTTCCACCTCCATACCTTCTGATAATAATATGGATGTATTGAGGAGCCACGCATTATTACCCCCCATGTTTTGAGGAATAGATCCATAAATGTATGAGGGACTTGAACACAGCCAGCTGTTGGTCACAGTACCTTGTTGATTATAATTCAGTGAAGAGTCAAACGGAATGATGAGATTAGACTTGGTATTTATGTTTGATTTATCAAAGTTCAAACAATGTGTTTTTATTTAATCTTGTCTGATTTGTGATTGAGATTTAGCTTTAGTCCAAGGGGTTGACTAGGCGATGACCCGTGTGTTCCTGTCATCCCAGTGCTCATGTTGTGTATTGTGTGTACTTGGTCCTTTTCCAAGCTGCTGCAACACTTGGCTATTTGAGACTGTATAACTACATTAGTGTGATGTACAGGTCTTCTTGGCTCCATAAAGGTGGACCCAGGGACCATCAGACCTGGACCTGATCATTTTAAATTAAATTAAAAAGTGGAACAGTCAGACCCAACCCGACTGGACCCGATGACAACCAGACCTAGACCCGTACCCTAACTTTATTTATTTTATTTCACCTTTATTTAACCAGGTAGGCCAGTTGAGAACAAGTTCTCATATACAACTGCGACCTGGCCAAGATAAAGCAAAGCAGTGCGACAAAATCCACACAAAGTTACACATGGGATTTGGACACGAGTGACACAAAAATATATATGTTTATCAGCCAAGTTGCTCTTTTGGTTAACAAATAGGGTCGGATCTCAGGTGTTCGGGTGGACCTGTGAACACCTCTAGTGTGATGTGATTTTGCTCCAGTTTGTCATAGTGTGGCCTGTGTTTGGCAGGAACAGGCCGGAGGGGAAGGTTCTGGAGACGGTGGGAGTGTTTGAGGCGCTGAAGCAGCACGGCAAATATGAAACAGGCCAGGTAAGAGAGGCAGCGCCATGCGGTTTACCTACCCAGACCAGAACTATTGGTCCTTGCCTTCCCTCCTCATCTTTTGCCTTGCTGTCATAGGCCTAAACATTAGGGGCCGGCTTGATTCCCAGACACAGATTATGCTTAGTTTTGGACAAAAAAAAAGATTTGTCATTGTGTTTGCTTTTTAGTCCGGGACGATTCATAATCTGTGTCTGGGGGAAACCGGTCCTCGGTGAATGGTGGCCCTGTACAATAGTCCTAGGTGATATATATATATATATATATATTAGTTGCCCTTGTCACAAAGTTCTTTCCGACCTCAAGTCTATGTTTCTCCATGTTTTCTCCTCAGCTCTTCCTTCATAGTGTGTTTGGCTACAGAGGGATCGTGTTGTTCCCCTGGCACGCCCGTATCTATGACCGGGATATCATTCCTCCCATGTCTGACAGGTGCGTATCACATCTCTCAGCGGTAGGGCCAGGAGTTATTTTATTTTGTTGATGTGTGTTCTATGTTAATTTGATTGGGTAATTTTGTCTTATCATTTTTAACACCCATGTTCTGTCGCTCAGCAAGCCAGAGCCTCCTGGTTCTCACGGGTCAAAAGAGGTGAAGGGGAGAACTCATACCTACTACCAGGTCCTCATCGACACGCGAGACTGCCCTCACATAGTATGTTACCGCTGAACACTACCAATGCAATGTTCGTACTGTACATACTAGAGGTCGACCGATTATGATTTTTCAACGCCGATACTGATAATTGGAGGACCAAAAAAGCCAATACCGATTAATCGGCCCGATTTTTTTTATTTACAAAATATATATATTTTATTTTTAATTACAAAAATGTATTTGTAATAATGACAATTACAACAATACTGAATTAACACTTAACTTAATATAATACATCAATACAATCAATTTAGCCTCAAGTAGATAATGAAACATGTTCAATTTGGTTTAAATAATGCAAAAACAAAGTGTTGGAGAAGAAAGTGCAATATGTGCTATGTAAAAAAGCTAACATTTCAGTTCCTTGCTCAGAACATGAGAACATATGAAAACTGGTGGTTCCTTTTAACATGAGTCTTCAATATTCCCAGGTAAGAAGTTTTAGGTTGTAGTTATTATAGGACTATTTCCCTCTATCATTTGTATTTCATTAACCTTTGACTATTGGATGTTCTTATAGGCACTTTAGTATTGCCAGTGTAACAGTATAGCTTCCGTCCCTCTCCTCGCTCCTCCCTGGGCTCGAACCAGCAACACAACGACAACAGCCACCACATCGAAGCAGCGTTACCCATGCAGAGCAAGGGAAACAACCACCCCAAGGCTCAGAACGAGTGAAGTTTGAAACGCTATTAGCGCGCGCTAACTAGTCAGCCATTTCACTTCGGTCACACCAGCCTCATCTCGGGAGTTGATAGGTTTGAAGTCATAAACAGCGCAATGCTTGACGCACAAGGAAGAGCTGCTGGCAAAACGCACGAAAGTGCTGTTTGAATAAATGTTTACGTGCCTGCTTCTGCTTACCACCGCTATGTCAGTTACTTAGATGCTTGTATGCTCAGTCAGATTATATGCAACACAGGACACAATTTGTAAGTCGCTCTGGATAAGAGCGTCTGCTAAATGACTTAAATGTAAATGTATAATATCTAGTAATATAATCGACCATGTGTAGTTAACTAGTGACTATGATTGATTGGTTTTTATAAGATAAGTTTAATGCTAGCTAGCAACTTACCTTGGCTTACTGCATTCGTGTAACAGGCAGTCTCCTTGTGGAGTGCAATGAGGGAGAGGCAGGTCGTTATTGTTGGACTAGTTAACTGTAAAGTTGCAAGATTGGATCCCCTGAGCTGACAAGGTGAAAATCTGTCTTTCTGCCCCTGAACGAGGCAGTTAACCCACCGTTCCTTGGCCGTCATTGAAAATAAGGTTTTCTTAACGGACATGGCTAGTTAAATAAAGATTAAAAAAGGTGTAAAAAAAAAAAAAAAAAAACTGCAAATCTGCGCCCAAAAATACCGATTTCCGATTATTAGGAAAACTTGAAATCGGCCCTAATTAATCGGCCATTCCGATTAATTGGTCGACCTCTAGTACATACTGACTCTGCCTAAATGATGACATCTGCCAGTCTTCTAGTTGTTTCTCCTGTTGTGTTGACAGTCTCAGAGGTCTCAGACCGAAGCAGTGACGTTCCTGGCGAACCACGACGACAGCAGAGCCCTCTATGCCATCCCAGGTAAACGACACATGATCTGCTGCTCCCTGGGTAGTAAATGGCTACATGCTTTGATTTAGTTTCAAACAGAACAACTGGCTAGCAGAGTTTTTAAAATAATAGTTTTTTTTTTTCAATCCCACAAAAATGCTTTGAGTTCTTATCCGCAAATGGCACTGTTAGTGTGTGTATATAATTTTGGCTTCCAGGTGATTTTTGCATTACTACCCAAGTTACTTCCTTGTACTACTTCTGTCCTTGCCAGCCTCCTGACTGACTGCCATTCTGCCTGGCTGTCATTGTGTATGTTTCAGGTCTGGACTATGTGAGTCATGAAGACATCCTGCCCTACAACTCCACAGAGCAGGTCCCCATCCAGCACGAGCTGTTTGAGCGCTTCCTCATGTTCAACCCTGACAAAAGTAAGCGCCAGCCACTCTCTGTTTTCCAGTTTCCACGTATCAAAAACATTAACACTTTCCTAATATTGAGTTGCACCACCCCCTCCCGCTTTGCCTTCAGAACAGTCCCTATTTGTCGGGGCAGGGACTCTACAAAGAGTCGAAAGCATTCCACAGGGATGTTGACCCTAATGCTTCCCACTGTTGTGTCAAGTTGGCTGGATGTCCTTTGGGTGGTCGACCATTCTTGATAGACATGGGAAAATGTTGCGTGTGAAAAATCCAGCAGCATTGCAGTTCTTGACACACACCAGTGAGCCTGGCACCTACTACCATCCCTCTATCAAAGGCACTTAAATCTTTTGACTTGCCCATTCTCTCTCAGAATGACACACATACACAATCAATGTCTCAATTGTCTCGGCTTAAAAATTATTCTTTAACCCGTCTCCTCCCCTTCATCTACACTGATTTGAAGTGGATTTAACAAGTGACATCAATAAGGGATCATAGCTTTCATCTGGATTCACCTGGTCAGTCTGTCATGGAAAGAGCAGGAGTCCTTAATGTTTTCTAAACTCGGTGTACATTTCCAGTTATTTTGAGGAATATTCACAAATTAACTTCTCTAAAGTATACAATTTTTCAGTTTCTAAAAATATTCAGTAGTACTATAATGTGTTCAAATGTTTATTTTACATTCACAGGTACTGTATATCAATATATCTAGTATACAATATATCCAATTATTTTGTGAGCATTCACAAGTGTATATGACTGTAAACCGTGTGTCCAGCCACCCCAGCTCCCCCGTTCAGTGCGAGGGACACTCTGAAGGCATGGCAGGAGAAGAATCATCCCTGGCTGGAGCTGTCCGACGTGCACAGAGAGACGACGGAGAACATCCGGGTCACCGTCATCCCCTTCTACATGGGCATGAGGGTGAGAACGATGTTGCTGTTGGGACTGTGAGGCTCTTTCTCAAAAGATATCTGTCCTCTCATTGCCGCTTCTTTCTACTGCACTGATCTGAAAGAACTGACCTGGTGAAAGCCACCATGTTGTTTTCACCTAGAGTCTTTTTCAATCAGTGCTGATGAAGGGGAGGACAGGTTAAGACATTGAGAGAAAGCCACAGTGTTTTAATTGTCAGTTCCTATCAAATAAATGGTATACACGGTCCAATGAGCTCTTTCAATAATGTTCTGCTCATTCCTGATTCCTCCCACTCTGCTGTGTGATTCTTATGATGAACTTGAATCTACCTGCGCACAAAGAACAAATACAGTATTTTCTTTCTCAGGATGCTCAAAATTCTCATGTGTATTGGGTAAGTAAGTTTATTTTTATTTTTACAATTCCCTGAAAAAGGACAAATAATTTCAACTTTTACCAATGTATGATGTAGGCCTCGTATATCCAGTCGAGGATACAAATGCAGACCATCAGAACGGCGACATAATGTGTACCAAATTCACCAAAATGTGTGTCTCACAGTGGCGGTACTGCATCCGCCTGGAGAACATGGGCAGTGAGGTGGTGCAACTGAGGGAGAGACACTGGAGGATCTTCAGCCTGTCAGGCACGCTGGAGACGGTCCGGGGACGGGGGGTCGTAGGCCGGGTCGGTAGTACAACCGCCTCCACACAATGGAATTACAAACGCTCAATGGCTGTGTCTGGAAACTTTACCAGCTGGCAAAATACTTGCTTCCTCTGTCCTTGTTTCCTCAATTCCTCTCCAAGCCAATTGGATGAGAGGATCTAAGGTCCCTTCTTCAGGCAACCTCCAATGAGCTTCAAGGGGGAACAAGGACAGAGGAAGCATGTACAGCCACTCATGCAGTATGTTACCTCCACGACTGAGTAGAGGCCATAACCAACCGTTTTTGTCCCCAGGAACCAGTGTTGTCCAAAGAGCAGCCAGCCTTCCAGTACAGCAGCCATGTTTCCCTTCAAGCACCCAGTGGACACATGTGGTAAGTTCTTCCCAGCTTACCCTTGGCTTCTACACACAGTAACATGTCAAAGGAACGGCATTATTAACATGAGTATTGCTGTGGTAAACGTCTTACTGTAGGTGGTAGAAGCAGCACACACTGCTGTACCAGTAATGCAGGTTCATGGCTGTTCTGGTCTAAGAATGACTTATTAACCTTTCTGGCGCAGTCGTTCCGCTAGCGACCTGCCTCGACAACATCTGGTGAAATTGTAGAGCGCTAAATTGAAATTACAGAAATATAAATATTTAACATTCATGAAAATACAAATGTCATACATATAAATAAAGGTTAACTTCTTGTTAATCCAGCCACAGTGTCAGATTTCAAAAAGGCTTTACGGCAAAGCACACCATGCGATTATCTGAGGACAGCGCCCCGCATACAAAAGCATGATAAACATTTTTCAACCAGGCAGGTGCGCCATGAAAGTCAGAAATAGTGATATAATAATTGCCTTTGAAGATCTTCTTCTGTTGGCACTCCAAAAGGTCCCAGCTACATCACAAATGGTCCTTTTGTTCGATAAAGTCCTTCTTTATAACCCCAAAAACTCAGTTTAGCTGGTGCACTTCATTCAATAATCCACCAGTTTCCCTCCTTCAAAATGCATACAAACAAAGAACACGCTCTCATCCACACGCATGAAAACACTACAGCCAAAATAGGAGCCACTTAGAAAAACTACATTCTTGCTAATTTTTCCAAAACCAGCCTGAAACTCTTTCTAGACTGTTGACATCTAGTGGAAGCCTTCGAAACTGCAATTTGGGAGGCTTTCGCCTCATAATAAACATGACAGCAATTGGAAACACTGGTAGGCTGAACTTTTTCTTTTGATGGTTTGTCCTCAGGGTTTCGCCTGCATTCAGTTCTGTTATACCCACATATGGTATTTCAACCGTTTGAAACTTTAGAGTATTGTCTATCCAAATCTACCAATTATAGGCATATCATAGCTTCTGGGCCTGAGTAACAGGCAGTGTACTTTGGGCACTCTTTTCATCCGAACGTCAAAATACTGCCCCCTAGCCAAAAGAGGTTCAACCGGTTTTGCTATTTGTACTTGTGGTAAAAAATAAGCTGGGGAAACTGAAAATACTGATTGATGTTTGACTGAATCTTGCACAGATTTACAGGCAAGTAAACAATCTTAAACGCAAGAGTAATTCAAAAATAAATAACAACCTTTCTTACATTTAGTACAGAAGTGTGATGGTCAAGATTCTAATGATGCTCTGTGTGCAGGGGAACCTTCCGCATCGAGAGGACGGACGGCTCCCACTTTGATGTGCGCATTCCCCCGTTTTCCCTGGAGAGCAACAAGGATGACAAGGCTCCCCCGGCTGGCTACACCTTCTGAGGCAACGCAGCAGCAGGGCCCTGTCCCTCAGCGCAGTCGAACAGCCAAGCCATCCTTAGGAACGGCTCAACCCTTCCTCTGCTACTTCTTCCTCATTGATATTTTAAGAAACTGATTTATTTGAGCGCATTGAAATGAGATGTTCAATGAAAAGGGACAAAAATTGGCCTCCCAACATTTGTAGCTAATGAGAACTTTTGCTTTTTTAGTGGGAAGGAGAAGGACAAGCGTTCGGTCACAAGAGGTTGTTGCTTGAGATCGTTCTGCATAGGCAGAATGGCACGGTGAGCACTGATGGTATTTGCATTTATTATTATGAGTGGGAATTAATTATTCCAATGGTTTCTCTCAGCCATAATCGCTTGACCCAGAGGTAGACGTCTAAAGCCAGGCTTCCTTGGTGGTTTTTATTGGTGTTTCTAAATGGTTAAAATCAGCAGACCTGGTGGGAATCCATCGAAAGGACTTTACTAAAGCCAAATAGAACGTGTCCAATAGGAGCCCTACTCTTAAGAGACCTCAGTCAAGTCTAGACCTCCCATGTTGCTCTGATGTATAGTATTATGCAGATTACTCTGTTGTGCCTGTTTGGCTTGTCTGTCACTCTGAGCCTCCCTGATGGGGCCTGTGGTGAAATGTAGAAAAGGGAAAGAGAACCTTGGTTATGTCTCAAATGGCACCCCATTCCCTATGAAGTGCACTATATAGGGAATAGGTTGCTGTTTGGGATGTTACCATTGAACGGAACAAGAAAGTGGAATACAGGAGGAGTCAGTGAGCTAAGGATGTCATAGTGACCCCCATTGATGTTACCAACCTGTAGGTTTTGTCTGATATGAGGGCCGGGTTCAGGAGAGTGATCTGTTTCAGGTATGAATATCATGCATAGAGCAGACATGGTTCCCCATTCGACATGACGGCGAATCATGTCTGTTCCACACTGTATTTAGATCTGAACATTTCATGTTGTTATTTGACCGTGGTGAGGGAGGTGTCTGGGAGACTGACCGGGTGCTATGCTGCTCGAGTCTGTCGTATCCAACCCTTTGAGTCAGTTCTGTGGGTTGAAGTCTCAAAGTTTGATTTTTGCCTTGTTTAGGGAAGAGAAACTTTTTTTGATAGGTGATTTGAAATGACTGTGTAATGGTTGAATGATGTTCCGTGACAAAGTTGTAAAGACAAATAAATGTACATTTTAAAGAAATGGTCAGGTATTTACTGTATTGATTAGCAAATGGACAGTTTGTCTACCCCAGGGTTTTTCAAACTCAGTCCTCTGGACCCCAAGCGGTGCATGTTTAGTTTGTTTTTGCCCTAGAACTACACAGCTGATTCAATGTATCATCAAGCTTTGAGTGTAGTGTGAAGGCAAAAACCAAAACGTGCACTCCTTGGACTGAGTTTGGGAAATGATGGTCTATCCTTGCAGGAGAGTGGGGCATTTTGGCTGAGAAATGGATCTGTGTGCACTCAGCATAAAAGGACACCCCCTCCCCCTCTTACTGGTCGTCTAAAAGCCTCATAACTGAAAGAACCAGTAACATGGCAACCAGGCAGTCACTCAGATTTGAGTTTTTGAAGCCATCATGAGCCGACACTATGAAAATTAATTTAATAGTCTTTAATGCGTTTGAATAGGGAAACTAGCTTAGCTGACATATAGCATACACTGTTGCCATAGGTGTAGTTCCTACTAAGGGAAGGTTAGAGTAAACAAATGGTAAATATTAGATTATGCTGAACAGTTATGATCACTGAGGGCACACTGCTAGACAAAAACCCCTACAAACATGCCCCCATTTTTCCTCTTGTATCTATGAGCTGTGATTTGGTTCTTGCGCATCTTGAAATCATATGATGGTGAGGTCCTTTTTTAAATTATTGAACATGAAATGTTATTTGATGGTTATTTGATACTGAATATAATTTTGACTCCCAATTCAAATCTAACTGATGACAGTGAGTCGCCTATCAGCTGCAGGGATTTATATTCATTTTAAATCTGAGAAATCGGCTACCTACATATTTAGAGAAACGACTATACTATTCCATAGTTTCATACTATGCTATAAAACAATCTTATGGCCCTAAAATAAACATGTAATTCCACGCAGCCAACACTAGAGGTCCATATAACGCAATACAATGATTTGCACTTCATGTAAACAGACCAAAGCTGCAGATTTGTCATTTGAAAGTCTGCAATTACGAGAGTAAAAGTGTCTGAAGTCTTTGCAATGTGCTTAATGTACAAGCCAAGGTCCTAATGTTATCTAAGTATTTACGTGTCATAGGACTGAGTGTTATTAATTATTATAGGTTATTGTGAGCACTAGAGTACCATTACATTATCCCACCCCATCCCCAGACACCGTTCAGAAGAAAAGGCAAAGATATCATGGATGTTGGCCTAGCTACAGTTGCAATATCCTCTTGGCAGGACGTCTTTGTAGTGGGGAGCAGTCTGCCCAACCCCATCCCACAGTGCCAGGACTTGAGGAGAGAAGCGCTCACACGCACTGTACTCACGCCGCCTGCTCTGGTCCGCTCCTTCGACAGTGCGCAGCCTATAATTCAGTACAGACGAGACACCCTCGACCAGTTCCCGGACTCTACCCGAGGCTACTGCTGAGGGCGTTCTAACAGGACATGCCTCGATGAGCGGAACATGGGACCAACGAATCCAATTTATTGCAAAGGAAAAGGTTGACATCACACGTGAGTCATTTGGAAAAGCAGAGATGTATAAACAAACGGAGCAGATAAAGATGAACATTACCATGCCCTGTCTCCATCGCCACCACCACATTCGTTTAGCTTCTTTTTCATTTTCTGCACAGACGCAGAATAGGTGGAATTATTGATTAAAAGGGAAGAGGATTCCAATGTGGACGGGAGAGGAGACACTCGTGACAATGAGAGTCACATCAATTTAGGAGCGGCCCTTCAGAAGATAGCCGTTTATATATGAAGGACAGAAATTAAGTCGTCTCCAGGATAGCGCTGTGAGCGAGTGCATCCGATCGGAGTTTGCTGGCGATCTGCGGGACTGCTGTTCCCCGTATTTGCGGCCATGCTGCGGGAAGCATCCTCCGAGCTCTTCACCGACTTGAGGGGCTTTTACCAGCCGATTGTTATAACAGTGAATTCGTTCAAATGATTTCGTTGTCTAGAAGACGGCTATTCCCGAGGCTTTTTTGCAATATTTGTTTCATCATTTGCTAAAGAACTCTGCGCAGAGAGAGCTGATCATATTTCACATAGCTCTGACATTTGTATCCTAACAAAATTCTGTGGAAAACATGTAATTATTTATAGACTATGTTCCGTGAATTGCGGAACAAAAGTTATGGGTTGTGTCCCGGGTTGGGTAGTGTAGGCCTATGGGGTTATTAAGTGTTTCTCTGTTTGTGTTTAAAGTCGGCACGCATAGCAGCCAATTCGCTCAAGCTTAGGCATTGTATTAAAATCTGAATGAATGTGTTGGATGTTGTTTCCCCTACTGGTAGTGCACTCTAACAGCTGGACAGTGTACTATTCACGAGGGGACAGGTGTGTTGTCCAGAGAGTCAGGTGGAGAACGAACCAGAGAGAGGAACCCAGAGGTTGACTTTAAGCCCTTTATGGGGGGGTTAATGTTTAGTGCAAAAACAAATATTTTTATGCAAGTCAGCCTTGCATGACTGCCTTGGGGAGCAAGTCATTTCTTACAGCAGATTCTAACATCTGAACATGGGCACCAAACAGACCAAAGGAGCCGGGTGCCAAGAGGCTGGGGCCAGCCCACAGCACGGGTGGAAACGGACCCCTACCAAGGAGAGGGGTGACATCTTCACCTCCTTCATGTTGAGGTCAGGGGACCGGCTGAGTCGTGGAGGGTCCCCTCCGCCCTACCAGCGCCGGATAAGCATGATCCAGGAGATGATGCTGATGGCCAAGCAAGGCAAACAGGACAAGGCCACAGAGATGCTGCAGACACTCCGGCAGGTGTGTGTACGTGTGTGTGTGTGTGTGTTTATATGTAAGTGTGTGTGTTTATAGTATGCTCTTGACTGTGTGCCTGTGTGTGTTCCTGTGTGCGTGTGTTTGTATGTGTGTGCGCCTGTGTTTGTGCACCTTTGTGCTCGTGTGTTCGTGTGTGTGTGTTTGTGTGTGTGTATTTATGTGTGTGCACGTGTGCGTTTCATCTACTATAACCTCAAATCTCATGTCAATTCATGCTAAATCCTAGTCTGAGTCTAGCTTACATCAACTCTGTTCAAGTCCTTCACTCGGCCCGGGATACACAGATGGGAGGGAGGTGAGTTTCAGAGGACAGAGGAGGGCAGACAGATGGACTGTTTCAGAGACGGGTAGAGAGGTGTGATCGTCAGAAAGCTGCATGTGCTTTCTCTCAGTTAGGTCGTGATTAGCTCTTACCACAGACACGCCGACACCGTGTGCCCACCGCACTTTCAGGGACGTACAATAACTAGAGGGACCGTCTGTCTGAGTGAGGTGAGGACGTGGATGCTAAGGAAGACCAACTCAAACGACACCCGTCTTCGATGTCGCACCAGGGTTGTGTGTTCGCTCGGCACGAAACTGAAGGAAACGGGGAGGTGCTACCTGAACTTGACCAATATGAAATGGTCGTTGTTGTCGTTTTCCGTTGAACAATGTTATGAAATGTTTTGCTTCGGTGTGCCCTGACGAATATGACCCAGCATTGGAATACAGTCAAATGACTAAAGGATATTAGGTCAACTTAGATGACAGTCATTTACACCAACAGCTATCTACAGTATCTGCTCTTGTAGGGACAAGCCGATGAGATGCATCCTGCGAATCTCATGTCCCTCCCGCCCTGCACCTCCTTTGCCCCTCTGTCAATGGTGTTTGTGAGGAGCGTAACTCTTCCTGGCCTGTGTCATGTTGCTGAAACAGATGCCCAGAGGCTCGGCTCGCCTTCGCTGCTGATGCAATTAGAGGAGTGGCACACTTTATGGCTCCTCTGTGATGCCATTCAGCCAGGCTTGATCGGCCTGTGGGAGAATGGAAAGAGAGAGTAGCAAAGGAGGGAGAGAGTAGCAAAAGAGGGAGAGAGGATGGAATGAGGGAGTGGAGAAAATCAAATTAAAGTGTGTTTGTCACGTGCGCTGAATACGACAGGTGTAGACCTTAAAGTGAAATGCTTACTTACAGGCTCTAACCAATAGTGCAAAAAAGGTGTTAGGTGAACAATAGGTAAGTAAAGAAATAAAACAACAGTGAAAAGACAGTAGTGAGGCTATATACAGTAGTGAGGCTATAAAGGTAGCGAGGCTACATACAGACACCGGTTAGTCAGGCTGATTGAGGTAGTATGTACATGTAGATATGTTTGAAGTGACTATGCATATATGATGAACAGAGAGTAGCAGTAGCGTAAAAGAGGGGGTGGTGGATGGTGGGACACAATGCAGATAGCCCGGTTAGCCAATGTGCGGGAGCACTGGTTGGTCGGCCCAATTGAGGTAGTATGTACATAAATGTATGGTACTTCTTTTTTTATTATTATTATTTTTTACCCCTTTTTCTCCCCAATTTCGTGGTGTCCAATTGTTGTAGTAGCTACTATCTTGTCTCATCGCTACAACTCCCGTACGGGCTCGGGAGAAACAAAGGTTGAAAGTCATGCGTCCTCCGATACACAACCCAACCAGCCGCACTGCTTCTTAACACAGCGCACATCCAACCCGGAAGCCAGCCGCACCAATGTGCCGGAGGAAACACCGTGCACCTGGCAACCTTGGTTAGCGCGCACACCTGGCAACCTTGGTTAGCGCGAACTGCGCCAGTCCCGCCACAGGAGTCGCTGGTGCGATGAGACAAGGACATCCCTACCAAGCCCTCCCTAACCCGGACAACGCTAGGCCAATTGTGCGTCGCCCCACGGACCTCCCGGTCGCGGCCGGTTATGACAGAGCCTGGGCGCGAACCCAGAGTCTCTGATGGCACAGCTGGCGCTGCAGTACAGCGCCTTTAACCACTGCGCCACCCGGGAGGCCTATGAATGTATAGTTAAAGTGACTATGCATATATGATAAACAGAGTAGCAGACAATGCAAATAGTCCGGGTAGCCATTTGATGACCTGTTCAGGAGTCTTATGGCTCGGGGGTAAAAACTGTTGAGAAGCCTTTTTGTCCTAGACTTGGCACTCCGGTACCGCTTGCAATGCGGTAGTAGAGAGAACTGTATATGACTGGGGTGGCTGGGGTCTTCGACAATGTTTAGGGCCTTCCTCTGACACCGCCTGGTGTAGAGGTCCTGGATGGCAGGCAGCTTAGCCCCAGTGATGTACTCGGCCGTACGCATTACCTTCTGTAGTGCCTTGCGGTCAAGGGCCGAGCAATTGCCGTACCAGGCAGTGATGCAACCCGTCAGGATGCTCTCGATGTTGCAGCTGTAGAACCATTTGAGGATCTCAGGACCCATGCCAAATCTTCTTAGTTTTCTGAGGGGGAATAGGCTTTGTCGTGCCCTCTTCACGACCGTCTTGGTGTGTTTGGACCACGTGGGAAAAGTAGTGGAAAGGAAAGAGAGGGGAGGAAAGGAAAGGACTGACAAAGAGTAGGAAAGGAGGGAGAGGGCAGGAAAGGAAAGGACAGACAAAGAGTAGGAAAGGAGGGAGAGGGCAGGAAAGGACAGACAAAGAGTAGGAAAGGAGGGAGAGGGCAGGAAAGGAAAGGACAGACAAAGAGTAGGAATGGAGGGAGAGGGCAGGAAAGGAAAGGACAGACAAAGAGTAGGAAAGGAAAGGACAGACAGAGTAGGAATGGAGGGAGAGGGCAGGAAAGGAAAGGACAGACAAAGAGTAGGAAAGGAGGGAGAGGGCAGGAAAGAGGGAGGGACTGGAGGTAAGTAGGGAGAGTGGAGGAAAAGAGGGATAGGGCGAATTTGGTAGAAAGAGCTTCTCCTACTAAGGTGCTTTTACCTCATAACATTGATCTCCAGTCATAATTAAGAAAGAGAACTTCACTAAGCATCCAACTTCGCGATGTGGTTAAGGCCCACATGAAGCTCTATCCGCCAGATCCCACCAGACCTATACACTTTATATTGAATATCGGACAGGATTTCATCGATTGGTTCACTCCTTTTGTTGATCTATCACCCTCGAGGGTTATTGATTTTCATTACTTCAACACTCGGTATAATTTGATACGATCAAATGAGTCTCACATAGCCGTCATATTGTCGCCTTCCCTGTAAACATTTAGAGCTTTGCCAAAATAGAAGCCTGGAAATAGAGGCTATGTACCATTCAATCCATGTGCTAACCCATCTCAGAAGATGGAGGTTCCAGGTTGACGGCGCCAGCTGTGTAAATTGAAGGCTTTAAGGGTTAACCTGTGGATCATTTTGGTGAGGTCAGACAATCCTCACCCATTTAAGGATTTCTGGTGCACTCATTGATCGTTTCCCCCGCTTATAAATATCTCAGCATCTGGATTGACAAAAAGCTTTCTTTCAAAAAGCATGTTGACGAGTTAGAAATTAAAATAGGCTACTTCTTTAGGAACCGGTCGTGTCTTTCATTAACTAGCGGAAAACAAATGGTTCAGTCAACATTCATTCTGGTTATTGACTATGGTTATTGACTATAAATGACCAGACCCGGACTCCCTTCCATCTCCACCGAGTTCATCTGCTTTGAGTTGTTATTTTTACGCCTTATGTGGAATGATCCCCAGAATTCCTTAAAGTTGGTGCAATGCAGGCAGATGTTAGAGGGACCATGTGTTTGTTTCAATCATAACAATGTGCTTGTTTCATATGATTGTGTTTTGCTTTTTGTGTTTTGTGTTTGCTTTATATGTAATTGATGTGTATACAGATATGTATAGTGTAATTGATGTGTTCATGCAGGGCTCATCTGCGAAATACACTGTGGTCTCAGCATGACTCCCTGCTTGAATAAAAAAAACAAATCCCTGCTGGTTGTTGTTCAGAGATCAGAGCCTCTGTTTACAAAGTGTCTCGTAGTAGGAGTGATGATTTCGGATCCGTTTGTATTGTCGACCAGACTGAATTAGATTATAAGGACGGGAGACCTGATCCTAGTTCAGCACTCTTACTCTGAGACACTTTGTAACTATTGTTCCAGGCTGAGATGAAGCCATGGAGGGACACACAGTGTATTATCATGTCATTATCAATCTTCTAGCTCTGGCTCTGCACACTTAGAAAAAAAGTGTTCCAAAACGACTGTCCCCATAGGAGAACACTTTTTAGTTCCAGGTAGGACTAAAAAAACCTTTTAGGTTCTAGATAGCACCTTTTTTTCGAAGAGTGTGGCCCTCCGTTTCAAAACACACCCGCTACACTTACGTTATAATGCCCTCGAAGCCGGTGTTTGGAGGATATATTGGCATGGGTGTTGTTAGGCCAGAGACGAGGTCAAGATCTGGCAAACCGTGAAAATATATCCTCCAAACACTGGCTTTGAGGCTATTAACACTTTTATACAACGGGTTACCAACATCTTCAAATAATGATTGAATAAAAAACATGTTTCGATAAATGTATTCATACTATTTCATCCTTCCACGAGATATAGTCCCAACACAAATCTAGGGTTGCTACCCAAGCCAGCTGGTCGTTTGTTTTACCAGAGACGCGACCCAGTCGTTCAGTCTTTTTGTTCTGTATCTATGGACTCGACCCAGTCGTTTATTCTAAATGTTCCATTGCCATACTGGCTGGCAACGTTCTTATCTCTTGCTAGCTAGCCAACTACGGCTAACTTACTGTCATGTCAAACAGTGCAGACAGAATAACAGCAAAGTAGCTGCATTTCATTTGTTTAAACTGTTTTCTAGTGATATTTATTTGGAAACATCCATAATAAGCTGATGAGGCGAGATTTCGTCTGGCATAGAAAATGTGCTCACTAGTCAGGACACTGTTGTTCAGAGGAGCTAGCCAACAACACCGCTACAGAAACACAATCACTTCAAACTGAAGCTGGAAAGACTGCGAAGTAGCTGCGTTTTGTTTAGTTTGACCTGTTTTCTATTGACATTCCTTTGTATATTTCCATTAAAATGTATATTAAGTCAACTTAGATGACAGATAGTCATTTACATCAATGGCTGAATCATAATTTCGACTGGCTGAGAAAAGCTGCCTGTCTCCTCATGACTCCCGACACATTCATTACTATGGGACAGCTAGAGATCAAATTTGAATATTGAAACAATGTTGCAAATGTCCGAGAGACAGACAGCAAGGATTATACAAATCTCTGCAGTTGAAAACCAAATGCTAATCTAAAAGATGCTTTTTATAGTAGTGATCAAATGTATTGTGGAATAGACACTTGCTGGAATACGGTTTTATCCAATCAGCATCCAGAATTAGACCCACCTGTTGTATAATATAGTATAATCACCATGCCCTCAGTCCACACAGCAACAGGTTGGTTAGAAACTAAACTGTTGATTCTGATGCTGTTACTGTTTGTCTTGCCAGTTCATTTGGGGTTATAACACCGAGAGAGAGAGATTTAGGTAGAGAAAGAGAGGGAGAGAGACTTAGATAGTGAGAGGGAGAGAAGAGAGAGAGTGCCTGTTCTTCGAAAAAGATGGAGAGACTGAGAGAAGCATCTCAGTTCACTGGCAACCAGGTGCACCCCGTTGTTGCCCGGATACCATGGAATTTCCCATTAAATTGGAATTGATTAATGAAGGGGCAGCTCTGTTAACCCCTAATGTACTGGAAAAAAAGCTGTGGGAGGAATACTCTAATGAAAGACAATGTATTGTCCTCACTTCCCCCGCCCCCCCCCCCCTCACGCCACCACTTCACAGTTCCAATCATTTTGCAGCTTTAGTTGTCATAGCCGTTCATTTTTAATAGCGGACAATTGACATAAAAAATGCATGGCCTTTTCTTTGCTCGAGGGAATTGCTGCTCAAATGTTCTCTTTTTTTTCTTTCCGTCTCTCTCTGTCCACCTCGGTCTCATTCTGCCTTTGCCGTGTTGTTTTTACATCGGCTAGAACCACAGACCGCCCCCATCACCTCCACCCCTCACCCCTCTCCCCTCACCAATTTGCGGCCAAATCTGTAACTGCAGGTACCTAAACCTGCTGTGCTGTGCCGAAGATAACACACAGAGATGTCAGATGCGTTTCCATTTAGGGGTTATCTATTTGTAGAGCTGCTTGATTTCTTACTGCTTTGCTCGGCGGGCACTGGGGGAATTGCCTCCCTCATGTCCTGTGACTCATCCAGCTGTCATGGATGCAGACACACACACACACACACACACACACACACACACACACACACACACACACACACACACACACACACACACACACACACACACACTCAAATGGCCGCACGCCACACAGTTCTAACGTTGTTCATGATGTGGCCTCAATGCTAGGGTAAACAGCATATTCCTGGAAGTCAAGCACATGTGTAGTAGCGACTTGAGTTGTCTAAACCTCTTCTGAAGTGGTTGGTCTCTCACAGAGAGGAGAACGCAGGTGAGGGGTGTCCGTGACCTGTGTCAAGGCTCTGATTCTCGGAGAGAGAGGGAGAGTTTCCCGACCCAGTAGCTAAACCACAAGATAGCTGCAAGGACAAAACGCAATCCATCATCTGCCATGGATTGAGCTTCAGATAAAAACACTATTTCCCCACAGGTTTCTACGTTAGGGAGCGCAAGCAAATCCAAGGTCTTTGCATGAATTGACAAAGACTTCCCGCGCCTGAAGGAAAAGTCGTGTTCAATTTGCCGGTCGGGCTGCTGACATGTGGAAAGGACACTCCCTTTCCTGGTGCTGAAGTATCTATCTGTTAGTGTTTGAGTCAACGCTACTGGATCAGCAGGTTTCAGTGTTAAGTTTGCATTAGCAGTGGTGCATTTGTGAGTGTTTGCACTTTTGTTCATCCCACCTCCGAGTGCAAGTCAATAAGGATGTGTGCTAGTTTCCTGTATGCCAGTCAGCCACTGTCACATAAACTAACGTAATATTGATATATCGGATCGGAGGTGAATTCTGTGTATTTTGTAGGGCCCAGAGGTTGTCTTGACAAGGCAGTATAACCTCCGGGCCCGAGGTAAAGGCGAGTTATGGTTTTTGCTGGTCCGGGTCACACGGTTGGTGAAAACCGCTGGCTATAATCATGTAACCCGGTTCCACATCTCTCCTGTCTCTCTCTCTCTCTCTCTCTCTCTCTCTCTCTCTCTGTGTGTGTGTGTAGGACTTGGGGATGGAGTCCACGTCTCTGGATGACGTGCTGTACCGCTACGCCAGCTTCAGGAACCTGGTGGACCCCATCACCCACGACCTCGTCATCAGCCTGGCCAGATACATCCAGTGCCCCCCCAAGACAGGCCCGGTAGGACACCGAAACACTCCATGCACACAGGAACGTGTGAACACGCACACGCGTGCAAGTACACGAATGCACACACAGACACACACGTGCGCACACAAAATACATATACAGGTGGCTACAATTTGTGGTTGTTGGATGGGATGAGTTAAATGTAAAGTGCGTTGAGGCCTCGTGCACAAAACGCATGTAAACGCAATTTGTTATTAATCCATTATAACGTGCTCCTCTCAGATACGCTCCCCCATCACAACATTAACTCTTAGACGTATTTCATTCCGTGTGCAATGAGGCCATCTCTTTTCCTCCTGTCTTTGGGCCGGAAATTAGGTTATAGATATGCTCTGAGTGTGTTTGTGTATGTAATGATGTGTGTGTGTGTGTGTGTGTGTGTGTGTGTGTGTGTGTGTGTGTGTGTGTGTGTGTGTGTGTGTGTGTGTGTGAGAGAGAGAGCAACAGAGATATACCATCCAAGCATCAATTTGAGCCAGGGGAGTGGAGGGAAGGACATTAATGACTATCAGAACTCTGTGTTGAGGCCATTCTCTCTACAGTACAGTGTACTGATGATCGGCTGGTGAGATGCTGTAGTTGAAATGGAAATGCACTCACATTAATGCCCATAGGGATGTGAGGAAGGTCATGCTCTCGCTCTCATCCACCAGTTCCTCAGCGAGTCTTCCACTCATTAACAACCCAAGTCAGAGAATTTATTAGATTGGCTTAAGACCCCTCACGGCGTGAATTAACTCTCTGCATTTTTAGAAAAGCATCATCGTGCCCAGAAGGATTAAAATGACCTCCTCTCATAAGGATTTCAATCTGTTTTAGTTGTATAGATGTATAATTAGATAGTTACGATGGATAAAGAAGGATTAGACCTTTTGATTACACCCGTGCCTAATCCTTTGCTTTCACTAACAGGCGTGATTCTGTCTTGCTCACCGAGTGAGATGATGAAAAGAGTTGTTGGTGGGTAGATGGATGTGGAGACTGGGAAAGAGAGACAGAGATTCTCATTATGGAAGGAGAGACATGTCGTGCAGGGAGACGGACAGCAAGAGACGGAGGGAGAGGCGGAGGGAGGGAGAACAGGCAGGCAGGGAGAACAGGCAGGCAGGGGAACGGCAGACAGACGGCAGGGGGAACAGGCAGGCAGACAGACGGCAGGGGGAACGATAGACAGACGGCAGGGTAAAGACAGGCAGACGGCAGGGGGAACGGCAGGCAGACGGCAGGGGGGGGAAACGGCAGGGGGACAGGCAGACGGCAGAGGGGGAGACGGCAGACAGACGGCAGGGGGGGCAGACAGACGGCGGCAGGCAGACGGCAGGGGGAACGGACAGGCAGACGGCAGGGGGAACGGCAGACAGACGGCAGGGGGAACGACAGGCAGACGGCAGGGGGAACGGCAGGCAGACGGCAGGGGGAACGGCAGGCAGACGGCAGGGGGAACGGCAGGCAGACGGCAGAGGCAGACGGCAGGGGGAACGGCAGGCAGACGGCAGGGGGAACGGCAGACAGACGGCAGGGGGAACGGCAGGCAGACGGCAGAGGGAACGACAGGCAGACGGCAGACAGACGGCAGGGGGAACGGCAGACAGACGGCAGGGGGAACGGCAGGCAGACGGCAGGGGGAACGGCAGGCAGACGGCAGGGGGAATGACAGACAGACAGACCAGCAGTGCCTTGTTCTCCTATATGAGTCACACTCTGAAAATACTGGCAGCCTTCCGAGCCTCAGTGCTGCTGCTGCTCTCAATGGAGCGAATCCAGCACAATATTACCACACACACACACACACACGCACAGACAGTAAACATCTATATTTGTGTAGTAACCAGTATTTTTTTATTTTTTTTATACAGTACTACTGATATTGATTACTGCATTGTTGGGAAAGCATTTGCAAGAAAGGTATTTCACTGTACTTGTTCACGCGACTTAAAACTTACAGGAAAAGTCTCTGAAAGACCGATTCAGCCCACATTCCTCCTGTTACTGCTCTGCCACAATTTGAACCCGTACAGATTGTGAACCCAGGTGTTTATTTTCGACGGCTCTTTTTCTTTCCCAGTCTGCTGCCGCTTTCAGCCCTGTAACAATGTAGCTTATTTATTTAAATTACATTTAAATGCAAACAATTTTATTTTTCCTGTGCGGGAACTGCTTGTGCAGAGTGTTTCACACAGTTAGGCTTCGTGGTAACCCGAAAGGATGAGCGATGGAAGGATGTTATTGATAACACTATGACAACGCATAACACCATGGGTAAATGACTAGTCCACCTGCGTCACGAAGAGGGAGACTATTTTGTTTCTGGGTGCTGATGAGAGAAACAGATTTATGTGTTGATGTAGTAGAGAGAGAGGGAGAGAGAAAAGCAAGCGAGCACGGAAGGCAGGAAGAAGGAGAGGGAGTAGGTGAGAAGGAGGGCTGGAGAGAGAGGGAGAGAGAAAAGCAAGCGAGCACGGAAGGCTGGAAGAAGGAGAGGGAGTAGGTGAGAAGGAGGGCTGGAGAGAGAGTGTGTCTTCGTGTGCACTGCAAAAATAGAAGGTCTCAAAACACCATGATTGTGTAGTGAAACCGTGAAATGTAGTGCCGGTAAGCTTGACATCTGGTGTTTGAATGTAAACCCAATATAAGTGTTTCCTTACACACAAAAAAAAGAGTTTTAAAACAGAAATGTAGGACTCTGAAACGCCCAAAGTGGCTCTTCAACCTGAATATTGGTGTTTTTAATGAAGTGCTGTAAAAGGCAGCATCAAAACCCCAAGACGTTGTTTTTCATACAATCAATGGTTTACAAATTGAAATGGTTTATATCCTAAGTATTGATTCATGATAAGAGCCTATGGAGAATATTCTTTTTTATCTTGATTATTTTATGATTTATTTTTGACAGATTAGAATCGGGAGGGGCAGTACGATGGTACTTTTCATTTACGTTTTACCCACTCAACCTCACAGCCACATTGTAAGAAATTATTCTGGGGTGATTTGAATAAAAAAAAAATCTAAAATCTAAACCAACATATACTTAATAAAAATGATTGCAAGTCGTGCAGAGCCCGTGGACTAGCGTTAAACGCAGCTGACTTAGACAGGTCGCCCCTCTCCCCACTAAAGACCGGGGTTAAATTCCCCGGCACCATCCGATGCACCCCGTCCAACCTGACAGAGCTTGAGATGATCTGCAGAGAAGAATGGGAGAAACTCCCCAAATACAGGTGTGCCAAGCTTGTAGCGTCATACCCAAGAAGACTCGAGGCTGTGATCACTGCTAATACTGCTTCAACAAAGTACTGAGTAAAGGGTCTGAATACTTATGTAAATGTGATATTTCTGTTTTACAAATGTAATACATTTGCCCAAAATTCTAAAAAGCAGTTTTTGCTTTGTCATTATGGGGAATTGGGTGTAGATTGATGAGGGGAAAAAACAATTGAATCAATTTTAGAATAAGGTTGTAACGTAACAAAATGTGGAAAAAGTCAAGGGGTCTTAATATTTTCCGAATGAAGTGTGTGTGTGCGTGCGTATATATATATATGTGTATTCAGACTCTTCGAGCCCTTAGCTCTGCTCTACCTGTGACTACACACAGCCAGCCATATCACACTGACTGCACTTCCTTTGAGCTAGTTCTTGATTGGGTCTTAGGAGAGGAGACAGCGGGGAGTCGGTAGCTATTGAATTCATTGTCCTTGTTATGTTTGTAAAAGTCAGGAAGCCAAATAGAACAGAACCTGAGAGGGGTTTACAGTGCAGATTGCATCTCAAGGTATGTGTGCGATGTTTCCTTTTGATACAGTGCTGTACAGTTGATAGATAACTACACTATTGAATGAGCCCCATATATATGTAAATAGCTGCCTCTCCCTACCCTACTACCAGAATAGTATCTTGCCACAGTACAGTGTAATCCTGTACACGTGTCTGTCTGGCTGTCTGAGACAGAGTGCTGGTTGTTGTAGACATATGTAGGCCTGTGGACACAGCATGGAGAGGAATCCCTCAGTAGCCCAGCATATGCTGCTATTCTGCTGCCTGTATCAGAACAGTGGAGATGAGGTCACATCCCAAATGGCACCCTATTCCCTACACAGTGCACTACTTTTGACCAGAGCCTTATGGTAGTGCACTATGTAGGGAATAGGTTGCCATTTGGGATGCAGAGAGTTAGCGCCAGTGCAGAGTATTGATAATCACTAACAGACGGGTCGATACCTCCCTGCCCACCTCCTGTTCCCCTCCTCCCACAAACTACTGTTCAGACAGAGAGAGGCTTTTAATTCCACATTTTCCACACCATAAACAGGTTTATTACACCGCCAAATTAATATAGATTCATACTTAGAACGGCTAATAACGTATTACTGTAAATACCTATTTTTGGATTAAAATGTTGAACAATATTGTTACATCTAGCACTGGTGACCACAGCTGATCAAAGGAATTTGCAGTTAAATAAGCATATATTTTTTAAAGAAAACAGCTATGAAATCCTATATGTTGCTGTATTATTGGCATCCACACACACAGAGAGAGAGAGACACACACACACAGAGAGAGACACACACACACAGAGAGAGAGAGACACACACACACACACAGAGAGACACACACACAGAGAGAGAGAGAGACACACACACAGAGAGAGAGAGAGACACACACATAGAGAGAGACACACACAGAGAGAGAGAGACACACACACACACACAGAGACACACACACAGAGAGAGAGAGAGAGAGAGAGAGAGAGACACAGAGAGAGAAAGAGAGCGAGAGAGAGAGAGACACACAGAGAGAGAGAGAGAGAGAGAGAGAGAGAGAGAGAGAGAGAGAGACTGGGAACAGCGCAGCAGAGCAGACCGTTGAACCGCTTTACCAGTCTGAACCAGAGACTGTTAATTATCTCTCTCCCTGAATAACAAACCTAAGTGGCCTGATATAATGGCTCCTATTTCATTTCTAGTGATCTGACCACCAAGAGCACCAACTGGCCTTCTGGGTCCGATCATCAAGGTGTAGAATAGCAGATTAACCAATAGGGCGTTGATATGACGTCACAGACAATAATGTACTGTGTTAATATCTTCCCAGACCCGTGCCACCCTTCACTTCTTTCTTCAGACGGTCATGGTAAGAGCATCCCGTGTTCTCCGTAGATGTATTTTCTGAGCCGCTGTTTTATATGTCACGATATACGGTATGTTAGTGGATGTGTTTGCTGGTGTTGTCGTTGTGAAAACCTGCCGTCAATACCTAGTGTTTCTGAAGATTGAAACAGGTGCATAAGAGGACCACGGTGTTGCACCTTGACTCACAATATGAATTTATGTTAGCTAATGTTAACCTACTCTGTCTGTTTTAATATGGAAGTGTATTCCCTCCCCAGCAAGGAGTGGATGAGGGAGAGAGAGTGTTTAGTTCAGTCCCTCAGCTCCTCTCCGGTCACCACAGACAAAGGAAGAAATGTTTGTTTGCTACGACTCATCTCCGCTGGTCCCCTGTCAGCCAATGTTAACCTATTCTGTCTCTTTTTCTCTCTTTCCCTTTCACTTCCCTGCTCTCTCCCTGTCTCTGCCTGTCTCTCCCTGTCTCTGCCTCTCTGTCTCTCCCTGTCTCTCTCTGCCTCTCTGTCTCTCTGTCTCTGTGTGTGTGTCAGGGGGAGGATTCTCTGGGTGCCATGGAGAAGGTGTGTCGCCAGCTGACCTATCACCTGAGCCCACACTCACAGTGGAGACGGCAGGGCATACTGAAGAGGAAGCCGCTGGCATGGTGAGGAGACAGGGGACACATTGTGTGTGTGTGGGGTCAATAGAACTAGATAGAAAGTTTGGTCAAAGGCAGCATACACACACAGAAGAAGCTATGATCATTGTACGGAATTTTCTCAAATGTAAGTGTCTCATTTCCTAATGTAATTCTGGATCAGTGGACTGCCGTACTCTTTTGCCTACATGCACAAACGGCAGACTTGCACTGCAGGCCTATTTTTTTGTTAGTGAATGTGATTACTTTGTACAAATAAAAGGCTTGACGTGGCATCTTGGGCCGAAGGATCAGACTGAATCATCGTTTCTCCTAGCATCCTCTCTGATTTCCCTGTTCCTCCCTCATTGGTCCATGCAGAGGGAGTCACGAAAATGCCACGTCATCTGGTGTGTGTGTGCGTTTGGCTTAGTCCAGTCTAACTCAACTAAAACAAGACATCCTATTTGTGTGTGCCTTTACTTTTGCGTGCATGTGTATCCGACTGTGTGACTGTGCGTGTGTTTCTATATAAATATCATCTAGAACAATTCTGTGTATCAATCAAATTCAATCAAATTCAGTCAAATGTATTTCTAAAGCCCTTTTTACATCAGCCGATGCCGCAAAGTGCTGTGCAGAAACCCAGCCTGTACACACAGACCTTATCTCATCTTTTCATACATCATCTATTCCCAGCAGCCTTCACTCTGCCCCTAGCTCTAACTGCTCTACCCGCGACGACATTGATGAACGGGAGTCATATTTACTCAGCTAAGTGAGTCAGTGAATGACAGCTCCTACAGATGGGTGTGTGTGCGCCACGCTCCCCGTCAGAGCTCCAGATCTTCCAGCTCTCAGGGCTGTGTACTACACTGCTCCGCTGCTGCACCACATGCAACTGGGGAAGTAGTGTCTGCGTGGGTTTGTGAGCTGCTGTATGCATGCTGGCGTGCTTCTGTGTGTGTGAGTTGGTGAGTGTGTGTGCGTGCGAGTCTGTTTCCATATAGCGTGTAATGGGTCCTTTGACCCTGGAGGTGGTTATTGCAAGGAGCCCAGCGGTGATGTGTTTATATCCTCAGAGTTCTAGCTTGAGCCTGTTCCCGCAGGGCCACACATACACACATACACACCCACACACTGGGGAGCAGAGGGATTAACGGCCCACATGTTCCCCAACTCTCTGTCTCCAGTCTCTCTTATCACCTGCTATGTTCCACAGTGTAATCACCATAGAAATAGGATTCCTAGAAGGGACTATACTACGCCTACGCGGTAGCCCACAGAGCAGGGTTCTAATCACATTAGCTCTGAACACGGCTCTGACCATAGAAATATAATTATATTTAAACGTCTCTGACAGTCCAGTGGGATTACCATATCATTCAAATGATGACTGTTCTGGTAATTATACTTCTATGGTAATCACACTGGACTTTTGAGAGCCATGTACAGTGCTAATGTGATCAACACCATGTTTCTGTGACCTAACCTCGCGGGCGTCCTCCCTCAGAACGGTGTCTGTGTGTCTGTCTTTCAGGAGAGATGCGTTCTGTTTGTCAGTGTTGCTGTTTGTCAGACCGAGTCTGACGTCGTTCGTTATGGAATGGATACACAGCTGTGCTGCGTAGACAACGAAGGCCAGTTCAGTGTCACCCCATCAGTATGTCATTTGAAAAGGTTTTGAGAAGGTTATTGGGACACGGCTTGCTAGTTATGAAAACTCTGTCTTTGTCACGTAGTCTGAAGTAAGTGCCTGGGTCCTGTTGTAGAGTAACACTGTGCATGTTAATGCCTGCCGGGTCCTCATTGACTCCACCATTCCATCCGTAATTACAGAGGTAGCGAGAGGAAACCTCTTCAATACCTCCATCTCACTGACTAACGCTCACGGACACGGAGTCCTCTGCATATAATCAGACCTTTTCTCAAATACTATTTGAAATCTTTCAAATACTTTAACTGTTTGCTTGAGTCCGCCTAGAGTGACAGGGGGTGGGCTTTTGGGACTGTTGGGACTATTCCATTGGCTCTCTTGTGCAAGGCAAACTCAGAGCGAGCCTAGCTAAAGTATTTGAAATGACTGCAAATAGTATTTGAACCCAGGTCTGCATATAATGTGTTCTGTGGATCATTTTAGCTTTATCTCAAGGAATCCGGTCTCCGTGCCTCTGTCTCTGTGGTGGAGGAGTCGGGGCCCTTAATGCCTTTTGCCATGGGTTTCATTAGCCGCTAGCTAATTAGCATGGGAGACAGGAGCACTGGAGGAGAGGGCTCATCTCCTCCTCCTCCTCTGCTGTCTCATCCACTCTGCCTCAGCTCTGGATTGGTCATGACCCCAGCACGCACCGCGCACACGCAAGGACACACACATATGGCCACACACACGTATAGACCTGAACACACACACGCAAGCACCGTACACATAAACACACACACACGTGCACACACACACACTGCTGCTTCCAGGGGAAACTGCTTGACTGAGTTGTGCCAGCCCCCAAACTCCATTTCGTCTTGGTTAAGAAAGTACTGGGACACCTAATGAGTGAACTTTCCCTAGTTAGATACTGAACCGCTGGCTTGATGAATGTTGAGGATGGTTTTGTAGTTGGGCCAGTGGCTGAATCGGCCTTAAACATGGAATAGAATTTGTCCTGGAACGGATAAGGATTGTCAAGGTATGAAATGTTGAAAGACGACTATTATTTATAGAAACAAGTTGTGGTTGTGCGTGTACGTTACCAACCTTAAAACCTCTACAGGATCGGTGGGTCCCCCACAGGACTGTTGAGCTAACATAGGCTAGTGCGATTAGCATAAGGTTGTAAGTAACAAAAACATTTCCCAGGACATATCTGATATGGGCAGAAAGCTTAAATTATTGTTAATCTAACTGCACTGCCCAATTTACAGTAGCTATTACAGTGAAATAATACCATGCTATTGTTTGAGGAGAGTGCACAGTTTTGAACATGAAAAGGTATTAATAAACTAATTAGGCACATTTGGGCAGTCTTGATACAAAGTGTTGAACAGAAATGCAATGGTTCATTGGATCAGTCTAAAAAGTTGCACATACATTGCTGCCATCTAGGGGCCAAAATCTAAATTGCGCCTGGGCTGGAATAATACATTATGGCCTTTCTCTTGCATTTCAAAAATGATGGTACAAAAAAATACAAAAAAGGCATGGTTTTTTCCTTTGTATTATATTTTACCTGATCTAATGTGTTATTCTCCAACATTCATTTCATTTTTCCACAAACTTCAAAGTGTTTCCTTTCAAATGGTATCAAGAATATGCATATCATTGCTTCGGGCCCTGAGCTACAGGCAGTTAGATTCGGGTATGTCATTTTAGCCCGAAAATTGAAAAAAAGGGGCGGATCCTTAAGACATTAAATGAAGGTCCTGTGAGGCTCAGTTAGTAGAGCATGGCGCTTGCAACGCCAGGGTTGTGGGTTTGATTCCCATGGGGGACCAGTACGTATAAGTACAAAATGTACGCACTCACTCCTGTAAGTCTCTCTGGATAAGAGCGTCTGCTAAATGACTATAATGTCCTTAAGAAAAGATGATTAAAAAATATATATACTAGCGGTTGTCTGATAACGTTCTTTAGAAATGAAAGGCTTTAATGCAGTCTATACATTGGAGTGAGTGTCTACTGTACAGCCCACTCAACTAACAGCGCTGGTCCCTGCAGCAAGACTGTGTGAACTGTCAGTGATGACCGCTGGAAGCCAAGAGAGAACAGATGCTTGGTGGCCACCAAGTAAACAGCTGTCAAATTAGGGTGTGTGTGTGTGTGTGTGTGTGTGTGTGTGTGTGTGTGTGTGTGTGTGTGTGTGTGTGTGTGTGTGTGTGTGTGTGTGTGTGTGTGTGTGTGTGTGTGTGTGTGTGTGTGTGTGTGTGTGTGTGTGTGTCAGGCCTACACAAAACAATGAGTGGCAGCTGTAATGATCTGAGAAGTAGAGTGTGTGGTGACTGAGATAATGAAGTGAATGGAGCAGTAATGGGAGACAAGCGTAGCTCTGCCCGTCTCCCATAGAGACAGATGACCAGGACAAGGTGACACACACACACATAGGGGAAAAGTGACATCTTTGCTGTCAATGGACGAGCTGACACCTAATACTACACTCATTATATTGCAATGGCACTGCTGTCACTAGGGTTGCGTTATGTCACTGAACAATGGTGTCACCAAGGGTCAGAGATGAATATGAAGCTGGACTTGACAGGGATTTTAGAGTGGGTCTGCAGAGTGGAGCCACCATACCAGAGATCATCAACTCGATTCAGCCGCGGGACAATTGTCTTCTTCTTGAGTGGATGGATGGTTCAGGGACTGGAACATAATTACAAGTCATTTGTTTACTGCAAATTGACAACAAGAAGCCCAACAGATATTTAATTTTTGACCTTTATTTAACCAGGCAAGTCAGTTAAGAACACATTCTTATTTTCAATGACGGCCTGGGAACAGTGGGTTAACTGCCTGTACAGGGGCAGAACAACAGGTTTGTACCTTGTCAGCTCGGGGGTTTGAACTCACAACCTTCCGGTTACTAGTCCAACGCTCTAACCACTACCATATATCATTTGACTAAAACATAATCACTTCCAACCTTGCTTACATTTGTATACAATCACACATGCTGTATCTCTCTATTATGCTTGGGACTACTTTGGAACAGATTTCCAAAGGGGGGGGAGGCACCATTTTGGGAACCCTGCACAATACTAATCAATAACAACCTGGACAGGCCTGACACCAGGAGCTTTCAGTGTGACTCCCAAGTCTCAGACTGCTCTCTTTCACTCTCGCTCCTCATCCGTTAGTCCTTGTTCACGGCCTTTCTCCCTAAATCCATTCTCTTCTCATTTGACCAGTATGCACAATTCGAGCGAAAAGACGGGGTCCCATTATAATGGTTATGATATGCAAAAGAGGTTGCACCATTAATATTCATTCTCTCAATTTGTATGTGGCTTTGTCTCTCTCTCTCTCCCTCTCTCTCTGTCTCTCTCCTCTCTCCTCTCCCTCTCCCCCTTCTCTCTCTGTCTCTCTCTGTCTCTCTCCACTCTCCTCTCCCCCTCTCTCTCTCTCTCTCTCTCTCTCTCTCTCTCTCTCTCACCTCTCCCCCTTCTCTCTCTCTCTCTCTCTCTCTCCACTCTCCTCTCCCTCTCCCCCTCCTCTCTCTCTCTCACCTCTCCCCCTTCTCTCTCTCTGTCTCTCTCCTCTCTCCTCTCCCTCTCCCCCTCCTCTCTCTGTCTCTCTCCTCTCTCCTCTCCCTCTCCCCCTCCTCTCTCTGTCTCTCTCCTCTCTCCTCTCCCTCTCCCCCTCCTCTCTCTCTCTCTCACCTCTCCCCCTTCTCTGTCTCTCTCCTCTCTCCTCTCCCTCTCCCCCTCCTCTCTCTGTCTCTCTCTCTCTCTTCTGACTTAAACTGCTTGGCACTATTTCCTTATGAATCCCATTTCCTCTTCAGACCAGCTACCATTGCCTAGAGGCTGTTGCTTGTCGGCTCCTCTCATTTGCATGTGTGCTCTTGTGCTATCAGTATCAGATCTATCTTTTACACACCTACACACACTTTACACACACACCTACACACACTTTACACACACACCTAGCGTTAGACCTATGCCTTCATATCTAATCTGTGATCACTGGATTTGCAAAGGAGAGATATGCTGTAGATCAGGGACATGATAGCAATGCTAAAGCAACCTTTTATTCAGATATCTTTGATCATGTAAGGCACGGTCCCCAACCGTTCAGTCACCGATGTGTAAAATGATACATTGCTCTCGCCGTGGATGACGTTTAACTTTAACCCGTAACATTGTGAAAGGTTGTTTTAACATTGAACTGATTTCAGAGACCATTCCGTTATGACTGAGACTTCTACTGCCACACATACTTCACTTGAGAGGAGCCAGATTAGAGAGAGAGGGGGCAAGGCGGATGACTTGATTGACGAGATGGCATCTATTGTCTATCCTTGAGAGGAGACAGTGAAACAAGCTTCCTTTTCAGAGGATCTTCTTCCTTCCGGGCACTCAAGTGTCTCATTGCACTGACTTGTGGCTGAGTTCACAAATGGACTCGTGTGGAATATGGGGCACACTCCCGTCAGCCATTCGCGCACCAATCTAATGCTTTTAAATGCACGTAGAGGGTTGAACAAGTGGACACTTTGGGAGAAGGGTGCTAGAATCGGAATGCTGCCTATGATGCATAAATTAAGTCAACTTGCTCTTTCACAGTGAGCACATAGAGGAGGAAAGAGAAGTGGGGAGAGTCTGCTTTCTCTCACCTCTCTCACAGGAAAGAGGAAGGCGAGATAAGAGTTGCTACTGTCATCCACTGTGTGCACACCTGCTGTGTTGGTGATAATTGATGAGAGGGAGAAAGAAAGAGAGAGAGGGGGGATGGAATGGAATAGAATCAAATATAATAGAAGAAGAGATGAGAGCGAGGAATAGATACAGTAGAGGGATGGAAGGAAAACATCAGGGACATCAGTGATTAGATGAGAGGAGAGGTGACTAGTAGGTGAGAAGGTTAAGGCCTCTATCAGAAAAGGGATGGCCAGGGCAAGGAACCTTGTTGAACCTCAAGTGTGCTTGTCTGTTTAGATATGTCATCATTTTGGATATCGTTCATTAAATACAGAGAAAACTGAAGCCATATTCACTTCTAAATTCTTTAGAAGCGTTCACTTTGTCTCCAGTTTCATTGCAAGGTAAACAGTTTGATATAACTGTTTTGATTTACTCTGTTATCATTAACACACATGGATGTGATATAATTTATTTGTTATTGGGTAATGAACAGATTCACTGTGTTTTACATTAGGAACTCAATTAATGTGAAACGTCTCGTGGCTTAATTGGTATAGTGGGATGCTTGCAACGCCAGGATTGTGGGTTTGATTCCCACAGTGGACCAGTATGAAAATGTATGAGATTATTACTGTAAGTCGTTCTGGATAAGAGTGTCTGCCAAATGTCTATTCTTTTTTTATCATCTAAAGTCCAATTATCGTGGCCTCATGGACATTATACAGCTATTGTTTAGGTTTAATTTCTTGTAGAATATTTGTATGCAGGGCCTTGGCTTGATATTTGTCTCACCCGCATCGATGGTACTGCATGATGATGACCTCACAGCCAAGTCACTGGTGTCCCCCTTAATGAGCCTCATCAAAGAGCCTCTGTTCCAACACAGCTAGCTTTCTGCATGCTATTCACAGCTAGCAGTTAGCATGCTAATCACAGCTAGCAGTTAGCATGCTATTCACAGCTAGCAGTTAGCATGCTAATCACAGCTAGCAGTTAGCGTGCTAATCACAGCCAGCAGTTAGCATGCTAATCATAACACTCAGTAGAAGAGGAAAACCTATAGTACTGTCGTTCTTTTGCACACCCCAAACATCCTTTTAACATAAAACTGCCTATCAAATGGGTGTAACTGAGCTTTAATGTATGTTGTTAGCCAATCTACTCTAGATCGGTCCCCATGTGGTATGTAGTATCTATGCCCCTAAGGTCCTGACTCCTGTCTCTGAGAGGGACAGAACTCGGCTCAGCGTTTGTCTCGTCTAAACCGTGGGATTCTGGTTGGAAGCCAATCTGAAAGTGTGGGATTGATGTCGTGTATGACGTTTCCTCTGTTTTTGTTTATGTTCTGCTCTGCTTTTTAGATTTGTTAGTTAAAACTATCAGGGGAGAAGTCACAGGGGGAATCCTGAGAGGGAGCCAGGGATTCATCATGAGGTCATAACCCAGGCATCATTGACTTCGACCCAGAGACCAAGAATTACTAGAACGGATATTTAAGTCAACATTCCGTGTTTTGGTGGGCCGTCAGCCATGTGACTGTACTATCAATTGTACACCGTCTGAAGGATTTTCCCGTTCTAGTGATTCCATTTGTTTGCTTTGACCCAATTCCCATAAAAAGTCATTAGCAAGAGAGAAGTTCTGAAACTTAAAAAAAAAAGTTATTAATAACAAAACCAAATTTGGAATGATTTAGCAGCATATGTGGGACTGCACCATGTCTCACTGTTGAAGGATTAGAGCAGAGTGCTTGACCCATAGAATTATAATTATAATGGACATTCAATTTCAAGTCAACGTTCAGTGACAAGTCCCCTTCTAGTAATTCTATGCCTGGACCAACTAGTAAATGAATCTCTGCTTTGGCTCACATCCTGGCACTACACAGCGATTGGGAGGGAGATTTACTATTGGGTTCTTGAGTAATAATTGGGGTCCGGACCTCATTGTGCCTCAAATGCTTTTGTATTGTTTCCATTTGTACCTGGAAGGCATTCAAGTCTGATCTCACTTTTCCTTTTATTGGGATAAAATGCAGAGCAGGCCTTCATTCTGCTGAGTTCCTTCACTGCCAAGCACGAGAGTCCTGCTGTGCTTCTTTTCACCATGTGCTGTGAGCGCATGTCTAACATTTTGACTTTGGAACATTTGTTTGTGGTCTTCTACCCCCTGAGGTCTGGGATGATCCAGACACGCTTCTTTCATTGTCTTTCCCCACTTTCTTCCAAGCTCTCATTTGACTCTGTGGTCGTTGTTAGGGTTCGAGTGTTGGTTTACACATCCGACACACCATACTACACAGATACTGTTCTGAGCAAACAACACTACCTCATTTCCAGTCAGCGTTTTACTGCTTGTTGTAAAGTAAGTAGCCTTGGGAAACCCAGAACAGCTCATAGGAGTGGGAGCCTATGTCCCCCCCTGGGCAGTGCGCTAGTCTATCGCAAGGCCGTACCCTCAATCCGTCTCCCTAATGCTGAGTGCCAAGCAGAGATGCATCAGGTCCCAATTTTACAGTCTTTGGTATGACTTGGCCGGGCATTGACCTCTCAACCTTCCAATCTCAGGGCGAACACTCTAACCACAAGGCCGCTGAGTTGTTTACTGTGTTTTGACTGACGGCAAAAAGACCGTTGTGTATCTCCTCCGAAGTCATCCGAACTCACATCGCTGGAATCATTCAGTTATTATGTGACTCATAGTGACCAAATTCAAAGACACTCCACACCTGGGTGTCACCCACAGTATTAAGACACAAGCTTATGCCAAAACGCGTGAACACTCTAGCTCTGCCACGTAGATCCACTTGTTTGGTTCGATGAGGTCGGCAGAAAATCTCTCTGTTCACTCTCATCGCATTTGTTTGTGTGGATCATAGGGACAGATATGGAAACGCAACACAGACTGGCAGACTGATAATTATGTAGAAACTAAAACCTCTCTCTCCCTCTCTGTCACTCTCCCCAACTCTCCTTCTCTAATTATCTCTGTGCAAACCTTTCCATGTAAGCGGGTGAACCCATTTCTCACCTCTCTGCCCCTCAGCACATGAAGTGTCAGGAAATGGTGACAACAACAGTATTACAGATAGTAATGTAATTGGTCTACCTACCTGTCGCTACGCCTGGGGCTCCTGCTGTCTGTCATCGCTGTCCTTGTCTCATCACAGGCTCTTATAATGGTGTAGTTGTGTAATACCCTTCCTGTCTGGAGGATGTGGCTCTCATTGAAAGCTTAATGCGTCACCCTTATTGTTTTATCGACTATATGATATATGGACCTTTGCCGTGTTTCGTGCTAGGGAAAAATACAATTTACATACATATTTTGGATTGGACATAACTGGTTAACACACGCATCCTGACTTGTAACTGATTACTTCTCCCCCCCCCCCACCCCCCACCCCAGTCTCAAGGTCATGCTGTCGACACCTCCCCCTAACGGGACGCTGGACCTTTCGGGCATCCCCCTGACGGTGCGTGACATGGAGCGCCTTTGTGCCTACCTGCAGCGCCACGCGCCCATCATCTGCAACCTGGAGCTGGGCTTCACCGAGCTCACCGACGACGCCTACCTCCTCCTCCTGCCCACGCTGGCCGCCCTGCCCCGCCTGGAGACCCTGGCCCTCAACGGCAACCGGCTGACCCGTGCCGTCCTCAAGGAGCTGACGGACAGCCTGAAGGACCCGGCCAGCTTCCCCAGTGTCACGTGGATCGACCTGGGCAACAACGTGGACATCTTCTCCCTGCCCCAGCCTTTCCTGGTGAGTCTGAGGAAGCGCTGCCCCAAGCAGGGCAACCTGCCCACCATCCTGGAGTTTGGTGAGAGCCAGGCCAGCGAGCCCGAGGGGAGGGTGGGGGATGATGACGATGACAGGGATGACACCAACAGGACAGTGAGCATGGATGAACTGAGGTCGGAGGTGGAGGGAGAGACGGAGATTGAGGAGATGATGGAAGAGTTGTTGGACTTTGACCTGGAGGTGCAGGGGAAGGAGAACGAGATAGAGGACAGCATGTGGACAATGGAGGAGCAGAGGAGGGAGGGAAAGAGGAAGGAGGAGACACGGGGACAGGGAATTAGGAAGATGGTGGAGAGGGCGGAGCTCGAGGAGGAAGACACACAGAGTGAGTCCTCCCACTTGTCGTGCTCCAGCCAATCGCAGCATTCCTCAGGAGTGGTTGAGCTGATGAAGGAGGAGGGGACTGATCACTTAGACCACCTAACCTGAGCAAGAACCCCGGTCCACTCTGCTTGTAACTTCCCCTCCCACGTTTTGTCTAGAAGGAGAAGAGAGCAGTACCAGCAAACAGTGAACGTTGCTATAACGCATTGGTAACCGGAACTTGTTTTCTGGGTTGGACATCTGGGGGAGGGACTCTTTCATCTCAACCTACTGGAATGGATCTGGAATAACCAACTGATCTGGGTGGACTGTTCGTCCACAGATGTACAGTTTAGGGAGATGACAATCCAGGTTGAAAGAGGAGGAGGTTTGTGATAACTCTTGTTGTTGTTTCATTATGAATTAGGATTACAATCCTCTGTAGTAAAGAGTAATAGACATATTATATATCAAATGTAGAAAATATTGACCTTTTCGAATGTACATGTGAGTATGTCAACGCTGGCACGTATGAGATGTTTCATTCAGGTTTTACTGCCTGCTCATCCTGTCCTATAGATGGATGAATGCCTATGTGCCTGTCACTTGTTCCCCTCTTGGTGGAGAGACTGTGTATGTCAGAGAGAGAGACAGCCAGACGACTGATGGATGGACGGACATACAGACGGGTAGGTAGAAAGGCAGAAGAAGAGCGGTAGACACGGACTGCTTTGGTGTGTGAACAAGATTGCATCTTTCTCTCTGATACCACAGTATGTCTGTCTGTGAATCTCTCTGACCAGCGCTCTCTTCACCAATCCTAACTACCCATTTTTTTAATGCATATGCATGCTCTAGTGTGTCGATTTTTTTGAATATGAAAGGAAAAGATGCTGACTATAAGGCTCATGATTGTAAAGCATGTGAGGGGGGAGTTTGTTGCTGTGAGGAAAAGCAGTGTTTTGGCTAAGGAATATGGCTTAAGCACTATGGTGACAGGAGATATGGTCACAGGAGCTACGGTCACAGGAGCTACGGTGACAGGAGCTACGGTGACAGGAGCTACGGTGACAGGAGATACGGTGACAGGAGATATGGTGACAGGAGCTACTGTAACAGGAGATATTGTGACAGGAGATATGGTGACAGGAGCTACTGTAACAGGAGATATGGTGACAGGAGCTACGGTAACAGGAGCTACGGTAACAGGAGCTACGCTATGGTGACAAGAGCTACGGTGACAGGAGCTACGCTACTGTGACAGGAGCTACGCTACTGTAACAGGAGATAGGGTGACAGGAGCTACGGTGACCGGAGCTACGGTGACAGGAGATACGGTGACAGGAGATACGGTTACAGGAGATACGGTGACAGGAGATATGGTGACAGGAGACATGGTGACAGGAGACATGGTGACAGGAGATATGGTGACAGGAACTACGGTAACAGGAGATATGGTGACAGGAACTACGGTGACAGGAGCTACTGTAACAGGAGATATGGTGACAGGAGATATGGTGACAGAAGATATGGTGACAGGAGCTACGGTGACAGGAGATATGGTGACAGGAACTACGGTAACAGGAGATACGGTAACAGGAGATACGGTGACAGGAGATATGGTGACAGGAGATATGGTGACAGGAGATATGGTGACAGGAACTACGGTAACAGGAGATACGGTGACAGGAGATATGGTGACAGGAGATATGGTGACAGGAGATATGGTGACAGGAGATATGGTGACAGGAGATATGGTGACAGGAGATATGGTGACAGGAGATACGGTGACAGGAGATACGGTGACAGGAGATATGGTGACAGGAGATATGGTGACAGGAGCTACGGTCACAGGAGCTACGGTGACAGGAGCTACGGTGACAGGAGCTACGGTGACAGGAGATATGGTGACAGGAACTACGGTAACAGGAGATACGGTGACAGGAGATACGGTGACAGGAGATATGGCGACAGGAGATATGGTGACAGGAGCTACTGTAACAGGAGATACGGTGACAGGAGATATGGTGACAGGAGATATGGTGACAGGAGATATGGTGACAGGAGATATGGTGACAGGAGCTACTGTAACAGGAGATACGGTGACAGGAGATATGGTGACAGGAGATATGGTGACAGGAGATATGGTGACAGGAGATATGGTGACAGGAGATATGGTGACAGGAGATACGGTGACAGGAGATATGGTGACAGGTAGCCTTAGTAGCCTCGCTTTTTCCCTTCGTCCCTGCTGGTCATGTAGAGTGAACGTATCACTTAACACCGTCGTATCAAAACGTTTCATAGTATTTTGTTGTGTGGTTACAACAATGCCATCTTACAGGGATTGTCTCTGGGCTACAGCTATAGAACATGCCCTTATTCTCAGTAACTATGTAGCTCTCAGCATATGTTTTCCCATTTGTAACAACGGTCTAATCAACGCTTTAAGAATTAGGATTATGCTCTTCATCTTCTTTGTTAATTGTGTATATGAGGTACCTGATGCCTTTAAGGGCAGTGACATGGGGTTATGTGTCAGTTGAGGGGATTGCAATAGGGTCCAGAGGTTCAACGTCAGTTCTCAGAAGTGTAATTCCTCAAC
This sequence comes from Oncorhynchus masou masou, assembly GCF_036934945.1. Classification (NCBI taxonomy): domain Eukaryota; kingdom Metazoa; phylum Chordata; class Actinopteri; order Salmoniformes; family Salmonidae; genus Oncorhynchus; species Oncorhynchus masou. Next base: position 57,091,004 of record NC_088224.1, read on the forward strand.
ACTATTATCATACCACCCCCCCCCCCCCCACCCCCAACAAAGATAGATGTCTGTGCTGATAGTGTGGCTGTTATACTGTATTCAACTGAGAAGATCGTTGATATACTGTATCTTAACAGACCAATTAGAACCACCATTTCCAGGGTCTCATGTCCAGAACTCGATCCACCATTGCACACTTGCCTCGCAAGCACTTCCTGAAGTGTGTATTCTGTTCTCAGGTCTACTCCTATCTGAGACATGTCTTGTTCATTCAAGTCTTTCTTCATCCGGAGACGGTCCAGTTGAACACAGGGTTGTGTGTATGTGGGTCTATAGGAGATGTAATAGACGAGTACACTGTCTGTATTTGCACGGTGTCCCACTATGTGTCTCTGATGGATTTCTCTGTGAGAGTGCTTTGTCTGTCTGGGTGCAGTCTCTTGTGTCTCGATGGCTGGTTTTGGGAGGAAAAACTCTACTGGAGGATGTTTCGTTGGAACTCAGTCCATATCTGTCATATTGAGAAGATGTGACAATGCAGTTTGTTTCTTTGTATACTTGAATGTTTGGGCATCTCTGGCACCTCTCTCGTCACTGCCCACAGCGCTGCAATTTCCCCTCCCAAACCAGTGGATGATTATTAGTGGAATATGAAAACAAAATAAGCAAAATGTGCCTGAGTTAATGGAGCAAACTAAACAGTTAAAAATACAAATAAACAAATGTTGTGTACTGGAATTAAAGGATTTTATGTGTACTTGAATTCTGCTATTATGATATTGAGTATATCGTGTATTCATAAGGATCATCCACAGTTCAATGATTCTCTCTCTCTCTCTCTTTCTCTTTTTCTCTCTCTTTTTCTCTCTCTCTCTTTTTCTCTCTCTCTCTCTTTTTCTCTCTTTCTCTTTCTCTTTTCTCTCTCTTTCTCTCTCTCTCTTTTTCTCTTTTTCTCTCTCTTTCTTTCTTTCTCTCTCTCTCTCTCTCTCTCTCTCTCTCTCTCTCTTTCTCTCTCTCTTTCTCTCTCTCTCTCTTTCTCTCTCTCTTTCTCTCTCTCTCTCTCTCTCTCTCTCTCTCTTTCTCTCTCTCTCTCTCTCTTTTTCTCTTTTTCTCTCTTTCTTTCTTTCTTTCTTTCTCTCTCTCTCTCTCTCTCTCTCTTTCTCTCTCGCTCTCTCTTTTTCTCTCTTTTTCTCTCTCTCTCTTTCTCTCTCGCTCTCTCTTTTTCTCTCTTTTTCTCTCGCTCTCTTTTTCTCTCGCTCTCTCTTTTTCTCTCTCTCTTTCTCTCTCTCTCTCTCTCGCTCTGAAAGGGAAAATGGTTGTACGATTCTAAAAGCATGTCTGTATGCAACTTTGCTCTCTCTCAAACACACATTCACATTCACACTCACACACACAGTTTAGGTGATGAATTGGAAAGGGATGTTCTGTGTATTGCCATGAAATGAAAATCAAGTGACTTGCTGTCTTGCCATGAAATAAAAACAATAAATACTGTGTTCTGGAAAACATACCTTCTCCTTCTTTTTCTGCATGTTTTCTTTATTATAATATCAGTCTTTCCCCTCTTCTTGGACTCATTGTATTGTAACTGATTATGAAGAAAACGCCTGAGCAGTGAGCTGCAGTAAATAATCCCTAATTCTCTGCCTGGAAATATTTAGGATTGTTGCCCTGGACTTCAGCTCCAAATTTCCTCCAAAGCACTTTTACCAGAATAACTTCACGTATATTTTGTTTCAGTGCTATTTCTTGGATAAATAACTAGAGCAGTCTGTCTTTCCCACTCACACAGACAATGAGCAAACACTTAGACGTACAGTTTTTAGTTGGCAACAGATTTGGGAGGTGCTGCTCTGCTGACCCCCGAGCAAACCAGTTGTTCTGTGATTTTCTGCCCAGAGGACGGTCAGGGTTTTCTGAGGCAATCTGGGTCATCACACACTAGGTGGCCGCAATAACCATAGCTAGTTTCCTTCGCATCTGTTCAGATATACAAATTCAGGAGAACCCCAGATGCCTAAGATATTTATTTGGGAAAACCCCAAATGCCTTCTTAATGGAGGGAAGAATATATATAACTTTTTTACCTTTATTTAACACAGATAAGAACAAATTCTTATTTTCAATGACGGCCTAGGAACGGTGTGGGTTAACTGCCTGTTCAGGGGCAGAACGACAGATTTGTACCTTGTCAGCTCGGGGGTTTGAACTTCAAACCTTCCGGTTTCTAGTCCAATGCTCTAACCACTTGGCTACCCTGCCGCCCCTCAAAGTGGCTACTTCAAGGGATATTTGTGAGTGCCACTTGCTAGGAAGCAAACTACTCCAACTGAACTCCGCCAGATCCGATATTGATAATGATACACTTTTGGGTCCCAGGTATTAGATTGACATCTGGTGGTCACTTTTGGAAACATCATAAAACTGAAAACAGAGTGACTGCCAATACAAAGCAAATATTGTTCCATTTACATTTATTGACGTTCCATAATTACCCCCTCTATCCAATGTCAAACTAACTTTGCCACAGTCGCACACAAGCTGGTTGAAGCTAATTGGCGAAAGAAGTTCAAGACACAAGACCTGGTTAGACTCAAGTTATCGAGAAGGGTGACTAACTGTGTACTGTTTTGGCAGAGTGAAAGAACAAACCAAAGACTGCTTGCCAAGTGCGAACAAACACAAAAGAGACATCCGCATTAACCCCCTCCCCAAGGCAACTCTTGCTTCTTCACCATGGCTGCTGCATTTCTTAATGACCAAGCCATATCAGGACGTTCAGCCACCTTTTAAGTGAAAAGTTGATTTGATTTGATTTGATTTGATTTTGATTTGATTTGAAAAGTCAATTGAGACCAAGGGGGCCAGAGTTCTGGTCAAGAAGGTTTCGACTACTCCTGCAGCCTTGCTACGGTACTGCAGTTTAACTGACGCCCCGGCCCAGAAAGACAATTTCCATAGATGGCCACATAAAGAAGTCAGATTTGAAAATTCCTAATAAGACACTTTAGTCGTCATCTTTGTTGACAAAACTCCCATTGAATTATTCAGATAATTGTTGCCTATGCCAATGTTTTTTCCATCACTTTCACCCAAAGAAAGTGCCATCAACTGATTGTTCTATGAATATCCTTGCATCATAAATAACGACACATTATTATTTGTAAATCAGTTGGTCACAATTTACCCATGATGCATCATGGTTTTGATGCTCTCAAACACAACCATTGACATTTTACATTGATCCAATGTCTGCTATGTTTTTGGATTTCGTGATGACATCGTTGCTCACGCTGCTTCCTGTGCTCACTGAGTGCTAGTAGACAGATATAGATGGTCCATGAATCGGCATATGCCAACAAAGGTCGGACATCTTGGGCACAGTCTGCAGTTCTTTATGGGCTCATTAGAGCGGATCACTTTTGTCAAGTTGGTGACAAATGCCTTTCAAAGTGTGATGCATTATGGGGATGAAAACCTGTCCAAATTGCATCGACATGAACTTTCCATGTGATCAAAGGCCATGAAATTTCAACTTCAGTCTCCTGCATTTGCTCATCCCCAGCTGCAACTTGCAGCCATGACATTTCAGTAATTTAGCAGACGCTCTTATCCAGTGACTTACAGTAGAGAGAGCGTACGTTTTCATACTGGTCCCCATGACTATTGAACCCACAATAACCCTGGCATTGCAAGTGCCATGCTCTACCAACTGAGCCATCGCCTGCCTTGTGGAAGGCTCTATTGTCAACCAATCATTTGTGTGTTTTTGTTTGACCCACGAGGACGTGAGCAAAGACGGGACGCAAACAAGAACAAACTTTGAGCGCTCATGTTCACAGTGGATATGTACAAATTCATTTGTGATATTTGAGGCTCTCTCTATTTAGGCTACATTGTGTGTGTGTGGGATATGGGAGGTTGGAGACATTACAAAGAAAAACTTTTATAAACAATGGCAACCCTGCCGTGTTACATTGAGCCTTACTGTTGGCAAGCCACGTCAGTGTCCGTCTTTCGGCTGTCACAGAAGTACCTCCCATGACTTCACTCCTCGAATTTCATCTGCAGTCGATTGCTTCTGCCTTACCACTCAAACAAGCCCATTACCTTGGTGATTGAGACGTTTTAGAGCCAATTAACCTCACTAGATGGGTCTGCCCTGGGATCTGTCAGCTCATACAAATCCATGGGTATCTGGCTGGACACGGCACTGTAATTCCACTCACACCAATAATCCTCAAGTAAAGGTCAAATCCGGAACAAATCCTCATTCACACACTGCTAAACACACGCTGGTTTGATTGAGACTACTCCCCATGCTGGATTATGGCGATGTCATCTACGGGATGGCCCCAAAGTCTGCCCTCCTTTAAACTGGACTTACTTTATCACTCTGCCATACGTTGTGTCACTAGTGATCCAATCCAAACCTGAAAAATATGGGTAGATTGTAGAATCAAAGGACCACTCAAATAGGAGGAAAAACGTAAGTGCTGGTTTTAGGCCGGTAGTAACCACTACAAACTGTCAGGTTGGAACAACAAGGAATTCCAGTTTAAGGGGTTTTAATGGACAGAAAGTATCCACACACATATACAGGTCTGACCACTATTGAAACTGACAGTTTATGGCTGTTTAGCTGCACGAACAATAAATCATCAGAACAGCAAAAGGCCTCACGCAGGCGGACGAGTAGCAGGAGGGAAAACGTAGTGCTCGTCTGGATAGGAAAAGCAAGTTTCCGCCCTGTCCATGCTGGGGTCTTGCACTGAATGTCACGGGAATCTAGGCTGCTGATAGGCTAACATAATAATACTTGGTGTGACCTTGACCAATAAGAACTCAAATAAGTGTAGGACCTTCTGAATGGGGGCTGAGCTGACTGGCAAAAAAAAACACAGGTAGAATGTGCCCGAACACCGAACTGAAGATGGCCGTTTTAACAAAACCCATCACTGTGACATGCTAATCCTATTACTAGCCATCCCTACACGTATGACGTCAAACCCACAGGCTCATATTCATATACAAATCCCATCTCACTACTAAGACTCCCCACCACCAACAGCACCCTGAGATCCAACAATTACATAAACCTGGCAATCCTCAAGTCACTCAGTATCTTTGGTGAAACTGATTTTCAATTCTCCGCTGCTGGAGACTGGACCTTCCTTATAAAAAAAAAATGAAACTAAGCTGTTTTGTGTCCATTGGTACTTTTAAAAACAATTTCTAATAGATTGCCTAATTTCAGTTAATGTGACAAAACAACAAAGTATACTGTAGAGAATCATTGTACCATCTAAACTGCTGTGAAATAAATTTTCCATAGCCAAAAATATTGTATTTTCAGCCATTTGAAACTGGTGTACAATATCAAAAGTAAAAGACGCAAAAATTAAACTTAAGCACACCAAGCATAGAAATATATGCATAGAACATATATACTGCCTCTTAAACTTGTTTTCAATTTGAATGACAGATCTATAACTCACATTTCTATGTGAATTTGGTCGCCCAAAAAGTTACACATTGCAGCTTTAACTGATAACTGCATGTTTCCCCCTGACTCTTAAATGCTGCCTATTGCTGAATGTTTTACTGATTGTGCATTATGTGTATTTTGACTGTTGTTTGTATGATATTGTTTTACTATTTGTGTGTTATATGTGCTGCCCCCATTCCGTTTTTAATTTTGTAAATTTAATTAACCTTTATTTTACTGGGCAAGTCAGTTCAGAACAAATTCTTATTTACAATGACCGGCAATCAAATAGACCACAATTTAGATAATCCATGGGTTGGATTAATATATACAATGTGTACTGTTCTTCTTCTTATTATTATCTCATATCCTATCATAAATAAAGTAATGTTGGACCTTATCAACATGGACACCCTTATCTGACACGTTTCTACGTAATGCATAAAAACGTCATATCCGGCTAATGGGGTCAGTTTTGTTTCCCCGGATCCGCCATTTCATTTTTTGAAGTTACTTGTGACAAGTTACAAGATTTGATCAAAATCGTATTGTTTTACAACTGGGTTGGGTAAGTTGTAATCGACATATTTTAATCGGGTGATCAGACACGTTTTGTACGAGGACCGGCTTTTGGATTTTAACTTGATGGGCATTGGCAAGTTGCGGATGTCGCCTATTTTCCAAACGTGTTCTACGCGCTAAAGTTTTTGTATGAGTTGAATGCTGGTTGTGGATAAGGGGATTCAAAGGGAAGGCCCGTGAAGCCTCGGCTTTGGAGTGGGAGTCATGGCCGGAAATTTTGACGCAGAGGATCGTGCAAGTTGGTACTGGGGAAGATTAAGTAGACAGGAGGCAGTTTCACTTTTACAAGGACAGAGACACGGAGTGTTTTTGGTGAGAGACTCAATTACAAGCCCTGGCGACTACGTCCTGTCTGTTTCAGAGAATTCCAAAGTCTCGCATTACATAATCAACAGCATCAGCAACAACCGGCAGTCTGGCTCAGGTAAGAGAGACATGGTTTGGGGCTGCAGAATAAAGGAACCTTCAGGGTGTACGTTCTTGTATGACTTCAATGCAACCAGATGCACTATAATGCATGCAAGCTAATAAAGATTCATCCAGCAAGCCACTCTACGTTCATTTGGCTTTATTTGGAAAATAATGTAAGATTAACTTCCTACAAGTGAATCAACCAAACAGGGACATTTTGGTTCAACCAAACGTCAAATATATAGTCTGCTGCCTTTTTAATCGGCCAGAAATGTTGTAAATCACACGGCAGTTAATAAAGCCTAATACCTTTGGCCAGTGAAATGGTTTCGGTTGTTCTTTCCTTCTTTTCTACTCATCCCTCTTTCCCCACCCTCCTCTCCCAGGCCAGGCGCCTCCACGCTTCCGCATAGGGGACCAGGAGTTTGACGCCCTCCACTCCCTGCTGGAGTTCTACAAGATCCACTACCTGGACACCACCACTCTGATAGAGCCCATCAACAAGGCCAAACACTCTCCCTTGGTCAGCGTCAACGCAGGTGCTGGAGGCCCGCCGCAGCGGCAGGAAGACGAGATGGTCCGTGCCCTCTTCGACTTCCCAGGCAACGACGATGAAGATCTGCCTTTCAAAAAGGGCGACATCCTGCGGGTCCTGGAGAAGCCTGAGGAGCAGTGGTGGAACGCCAAGAATTTAGAGGGGCGTGCCGGGATGATCCCTGTGCCCTACGTGGAGAAGTACCGACCGGCCTCTCCCACCTCGGGGGGCCTTGGAACAGGGTGTCCAGGTGGGGTGGGCTCGGTAGACGGCTCAAGTGTTCAGGGCCCTCCTCTGCTAGACCCGAGCCAGTACGCCCAGCCCACACCTCTGCCCAACCTGCAGAATGGACCCGTCTTTGCCAGGGCCATCCAGAAGAGGGTGCCCAATGCCTACGACAAGACCGCCCTTGCATTAGAGGTACCTACCTAGCTGTGCTCTTTCATTCTCTCATCTCCTCTTTCCCTTTATTCATCATCCCTCTCTCAGATTCTTTGATCCTCCTCATTTTGTCATGGATTTTCCTTTGTCCTCAGCCTTCAGTGCAATGAAGCTAATAATGACTGGTCTTGTACAACATATATTTTCTTTGGCATTATGTCAAGATTGAGGCCAGAGAATCAAAACACTTTTTTTTACGCCTTAAAAAAACTGATTTTAGTATGATATTGAATTAATGACATTTCTGAATTGTTGTCTGTACTGTTATATTTGTAATGCCAATATCAGTGTCTAATTGGCCATTCTCGCTACTGGGACTGGTTTCATCTGTTGTAAAGTCATAATCTGGAGAAGACCCTAGGTTCCTTCCCAGTGGGTCATTCCAAGTTATCCCTAGGTTCCTTCCCAGTGGGTCATTCCAAGTTATCCCTAGGTTCCTTCCCAGTGGGTCATTCCAAGTTACCCCTAGGTTCCTTCCCAGTGGGTCATTCCAAGTTATCCCTAGGTTCCTTCCCAGTGGGTCATTCCAAGTTATCCCTAGGTTCCTTTTCAGTGGGTCATTCCAAGTTATCCCTAGGTTCCTTCCCAGTGGGTCATTCCAAGTTATCCCTAGGTTCCTTCCCAGTGGGTCATTCCAAGTTATCCCTAGGTTCCTTCCCAGTGGGTCATTCCAAGTTATCCCTAGGTTCCTTCCCAGTGGGTCATTCCAAGTTACCCCTAGGTTCCTTCCCAGTGGGTCATTCTAAGTTACCCCTAGGTTCCTTCCCAGTGGGTCATTCCAAGTTACCCCTAGGTTCCTTCCCAGTGGGTCATTCCAAGTTACCCCTAGGTTCCTTCCCAGTGGGTCATTCCAAGTTACCCCTAGGTTCCTTCCCAGTGGGTCATTCCAAGTTACCCCTAGGTTCCTTCCTAGTGGGTCATTCCAAGTTACCCCTAGGTTTCTTCCCAGTGGGTCATTCCAAGTTACCCCTAGGTTCCTTCCCAGTGGGTCATTCCAAGTTACCCCTAGGTTCCTTCCCAGTGGGTCATTCCAAGTTGTCTTACTTTTCCGCTCACTGCTGGAAGGAATGAAAGAGTTGGTATGTGGCCTCTGTGACTTGTTGTCTGTGACTTCCTACTCAGCTTCCTAACCAGTTGCATGCCTCTGTGTCCCAGCCGCTAGGCTTGTTAAAGAAGGTAGTTTGGGTCTTGTTCATTAGTCACCAAACACATAATGGACTGAAATGGGGAGGGACTTTCCTGATCTTGTCCGAGAAGCAAAACGTTTTGCCCTAATGAATATGACCCAGTGCATACAGGGTGGTGGTCAGTCAGTCTGAACTCAATGGCCAACTGCTCTAAAGCTCATTAGAGAATGCTGCCAGAGGCTCCCTCCCTCCCTGACTGTCTTAACTAACTGTCCGGAAGGGGAAAGAGGGCTTCCAAAGCAGAGGTCGTTGTGGGAAGGAAATACTTTGTGTAGAGGAATATTTCCTTTCATGAGGACATTATTCTGAGCCAGAGCGGCCTCTGGGCAACAAGCCAGCGGTCTTAGGCTCAGCCCCCCCCCCCCTCTCCTTCTAACCTGCTTGGAGAGAGGGAAGACGGGAGAGAAGGAACAGTAACATTGAAACAGATACGCAATGTTCACTTTCTGGCCTTTCTGTCTTGATGGAATCAGCTACAGGGTGGAAGTAGTCTGTTTGTCCTCTGTGTTAAGCTACTTACAAGGACGGGAAAGTAATGTCAAGGACTTGTGTGAAAATGTTGGCTAAATGTTATACACTTTTGGGTCCCAGACAGGTTATATTTTCTATCCACCCAAGAATCAGTCAGCACAGCGCTCCAATGATAACAAACAGGATATTTACCCTCTATAAAGGTGTTTGCCAGTGGTATGACTCAGGAGGTATATAGGTTTAATGATTAGCCCCTGCACATACTTCCTGGTCACCTCTTAGTCGATGAGAGAACTTCACTCTATTTAGATGGATTGTCCAACTGTAATGAAGAGGCCTACAGGGTGAACCAACAAATGAACCTCTGGAATACTGGTTTGTGTTTAGTTGCACCCACGGTTTGTGTTTTTGCGAGGCCAAATGAACCGCTGTGATACATAGACAAAGTTTCACAAGTGGCTATCAAGCTGCAACTACTGCAACAAGTTCATTACAGGGTGAACACCGTGTTCATTGGGCACCAAACGGACTGAAACGGGGAGCGTCTCCCTGGACTTGTCCAGTAAGCAATGCACATTTTTGTGTTCCGTTAAAGTGTTTTGAAATGTTTTCCGTAGCCTGCCCTGATGAACATGACCCGGGTCTGTCTGTTTGACGAGTCCTTCTCTTCCTGCAGGTGGGCGACATGGTGAAGGTGACAAAGATCAATGTGAACGGCCAGTGGGAGGGCGAGTGCAAGGGCAAACGAGGCCACTTCCCCTTCACACATGTTAAGCTGCTGGACCATAATAACCCCGAGGACGACGTGAGCTGAGAGTGGACACTGGGCTCCTTGGGCTCCTCCCATCCCTCACCCTGCCCTTACACACACACAGACACTCACTCCCTCACATGCCACCATCAGCCCTGTGCCAATCAGCAGCCTCCGCATGGCCACACTCACACACACACACCACTTCCTCTTCCTCAGTTGGCCCTGTTAGATCATCATTACGCTGTGTCTTCGTCTCACACACCACCATTATTTATACCACTTCAGCACCATGGCCAGCTCTATCAAAACACACACATTCCCCTTCTAAAGAAGAAAGACTCAGGCCTTGTCTGATGGGATGAGGACAGCGGCTGTGTAATACAAAGAGGAAGATGGGGAGTGTGTGGTCGAAATGCTCTCTTGGGCTGGAATCGTACACACAGAGATCCATGGAGAAACACTTTTCTCTGGCTGTCGAAGAGAGCCGTTAGAATGACACTACACTGTACACAAAACTATCATCCTCACTACAAATCCACGACCAAGTAACTAGTAGTCTTTTTGTAAGGGAAAAAAAGAACATATCGTTATGAAATTATTGAGAACCATTACATGCTAAAATCATGTCTTTTTTGTTGGTTTTTTTGGCCTCGTTTTTCTGAGAAGATTGCCAGTCCACCACTATTGCGGCGATCTCGTCAAATGTGTCAGCTATGTTGTGAGCTTGCGGTATTGTCAGGCGCTGACCCTCTCTGTCTTACTTGTTTGTGTCTGTCTTGCCTTGCTTGTCTGTGCTCTTTGACAAGCCTTTGTCTGCTCCACTCCTACTCTGAATCACTGAGACGTCGTTCTTTCCCACCCACGGCTGTTAACTAGTTCTAAATATTGGAGATGCCTTTTGTATGATCTGCCAGGGTTGTGGAAACGTTCTGCCATATCATATAATACCATAGCCAAGGATAGATGGTTAAAATGACATTTTCTTTTGTATGACATAAGCTCAATGGTAACATGAATTGTCTTTCTCCTGGGAAGCTTTTAGATTCTATACTGATTACGGTAGTACTTGTTCTCCTGTACACGTTGGTTACAAGGTCAAGGCACTGCATCCAATTTGTAAGTCGCTCTGGATAAGAGCGTCTGCTAAATGACTTAAATGTAAATGTAATTGACACGGTGAGTTCTCACTTTTCCGTTCTAGATTCCTGTCATCCACTATATTTTGAGAATTGGTGTCTGTCTGTATTCATTAGTGTAATAGAGTGAGAAAAACACACTTTAATTTGCATTCATCCACAAACCACCACACTATTACTTAGACTGTCAACTTTGAATAGGTGTCCTCTGTTGATAAGAGATCACAGTTAAGTCCACCTGTTGACACATGACGATGATCTTTCTATTCCTATCATGTAGGATACTGGCTAAGTTTGCTCCCTGGCACAGCATCATACAGACCATTCTTACGCTTTGCGCCCCACTGAATGTGCCCCTGAAATTCACTTGGATAACGTCATCTCCTAGAGTGGTTTCCCATAGATTAAGGCAGAGGTGACTTGAGAAATGGGTTACCTCGTCTTCAGTAGAACTGGCCACTAGGGTGCACTGCAACAGCATTAGGCAGAGAGGTGCTGGGTGAACCGAAGTGCTTGTCTGCCTCCAAGCTTTAGCCCATGTTGATCAATACAGTTGTCTGTGTTGAGGATGCTGGAGGTGAAATATTTTCAGAATGCACTTTTGTCAATCATTTTTACAATGACTTGCCAGTTCAGGCCCCTCCCTTTCCAATTGCTTTTCTTGCCTTTTCTGCTGTGTGTTCATTGTCTGTTGCAGAACTTGTGCTGGCTTTAAAAAAAAAATTATATATATAATCTAAGGTAATTTAGCCCAAAATGTATGATGCAGCTGTGAAAAATCCAAATGCATGCAATTGTCAGGGTGTGAAGACTTGAGTATGGTTATATGAGTTAAACTCCAATTATGTAGTACCTCATCCAAAATACGCCGTCTGCTGTCCTCAGATGTAGGTTCTGGGTATTAGATGCTGCAAAATCCAGAGGAATAGAATCTATAACCTTTCGACAATTGGATTGTCATGAAACCACAGTGGGTTTTTCCATTGTCCTCAAACTTGTACCATTTCTCTGTATAATTGTAGCTTTCGGACCGACTGACAAACTGTTTTATAGCCAATTTATGCCACAATCTAAGTTTAAGGGCACGGTTGGGTAGGTTACTTTCTAAATGTAATCAGTTACTAGTTACCTGTTCAAAATTGTAATCAGTAATAACTTTTGGATTACCCAAACTCAGTAACAATCTGATTACTTTCCCCTTCATAAGCATTAAAAGATGAAAAGGAACCATCAAACACATTTGGGGTGTCATAGTGGTCTCTGACCTGTGGTCAGACCCGGTCAGGTATAACAAATCTAAACTTGCACCTTTTTTCAATGTGAAATTGAATGTCATTGAGAAAACAGAAAGGTGGCAATGTAGTTTTTCCCCGCAAACATCCTTTCTGAATTTACAAGTAATAAACTAGTTTTTCTAAAGTAACTAATCTGGTTACAATATTTTAGCTGGTAATGTAACTGATTACAGTTAGTTTCTTTGTAATCAGTTACTCCAGTATTAACATCTGTTAAATCATGTCTGCTTTTTCATTCATTCTCTCAATGCATGCCCGTTTATGTAATCTGCTCTTATTTTTATGATTTTGTTTTGTCAATCAGGCCTATAAATATTTTAAAGTATTGTATTTTTGTAACCCTGTGGAAGTCATTACCTTTCGTAATGGGGCTTGGTTGGCAACCGCAAATGGAAATTGTGATGATATCAAAATGTGCCATTGTATTATAACACTATATTCTTTCAAGACAATTGAAATTGCCATTTATTTTCTGTAGCATGTAATGTGTTAAGATCTACATAGTAAATAAAGTCAAAGGATTGGCAAATGAAAATACTGTACCCTATCAATCTTGTGGATTGTCATAAATGTGAGATCAAACTGCAATGTCTTTTTTTTCCATAATTTGTCTTTAATTTACTTGGCAAGTCAGTTAAGAACTAATTCTTATTTTCAATGACGGCCTAGCAACAGTTTTTTTTTTTTTTTTTTTTTTTTTTACTCCAGTACAACCGGTGGGGTGCCTGTTCAGGGACAGAACGACAGATTTGTACCTTGTCAGCTCGGGGGTTTGAACTTGCAACCTTCCGGTTACTTCGGGGGTTTGAACTTGCAACCTTCCGGTTACTAGTCCAACGCTCTAAACACTAGGCTACCCTGCCGCCCCGTCTCACTTGTCATATGTAACCGACGTGAAATAGCTAGCTAGTAGCGTTAGCATGCCAATAATCTTGCTCTGCAAGGGCAGCGGCTTTTGGCGCGATGGGTAACGATGCTTTGTGGGTGTCAGTTGTTGATGTGTGTAGAGGGTCCCTGGTTCGAGCCCGGGTAGGGGCGAGGGGACGGACTGAAGTTATACTGTTACACATAACATAGACCTACAGAAAGCCAGTTGGCCTATTTGGGTGTTTTGTATTTGTATTTAAATATCCAGACAGCTGATTATTATTGCAGGCCTGTCTACCAAAACTTGGTCCCAGATTTGTTAAAGATATCACAGCCAGCCTGTTTAATGTGTTCTAGTTAAGACAGAATGAGAGAGCCGTATCATGCTTTAAAAAATAATAACGTGATCATGCTCATCGTGATAATGGTGCCGTGGGTGGAAATGTAAATGTCTGGAGTCACTGGTTGCCAAGCCGTGTAAAAATGGGAGGGGTTTTTCTGAGCTAGGGGTGATCCTCAATGGAGGTAATGCGTGTGTGGTGTGAAAGGTTCCCGGATGTAGATTTTCGCCATTTTTTTTTTTACTCCAGTACAACCGGTGGGGTGGAAACGCCACTGATCTATCCGTTGATTTTCTAGAAACCACCGACAGATTGACCTAGTAGCAGCTACTGTCGAGCCTTTATAGTAATTTGTCAGTTAAACTAGACTATTCGACACTCGGAACAAAATGGGCGATCGGGATGAGTTAGTATATCAGGCAAAACTCGCCGAACAGGCGGAGAGATATGACGGTAAGAGACAATTGTATTATTCGATGGAGGGGCATGTTCGTTCCTGGATTTTTTTTCTTCACCAGTTAGCTAACGTTAGCTAGCTAGTAGCTACCACTTGCACTCACTCATCCTCCCTCTTGCGGGGGGGCCTCGACGGTGAAGTCAGTGCGCTAACGTGAGCTATCGCATTAGCGTAACAAGCTAGCTGTGTAGCTAACGTTAATTAGCAAATACGATAGCAACTTAACCAGATTTGTTTAAATATATGATTCATTTAAAGAGAATACAAAATGGCGGATTATTGATGGTGCGAGAGCTATGTTGCTAACGTTAGCAAGCAAGTGGGGTGGTAGTTAGTTAACGCGTTAGCCAACTAACGTTTATATGTACTAGCTACGTGGGGATTACTTTTCCCAAACAATGTCAGCCAATGTAAACATACACTACAGTACTAGATAGCAATCGAAATATGTAAACCTGTTGGCCTGCCAAATACCCTACCCTAGTTTACTAAACTTCTCGTGGTCCAACGTTAGCCATAGCCTGCTATCTGGGTGTGACGTATCGAAGACTGACCTGAAACAAAACCTGCCCCAATGATAAGCAATTTTTGACGTAGGTAGCTACGTTAGCAAGCTAGCTAACGTGCCTGTCAATTGGCATGAAGCAGAAGCTGTTTTTAGATGTGTTATTACAGGGCATGGTCATGTCTGGCTGGCCACATGCAGCTTTGATTTGCCCCGAAGTAAAACCAGTTTAGCTGCTTTACTTCACTCTCAAATTAAATGCGATTATTCACAGACATGCTGCTCTCATTCTTGACACTGATGTAACTATCTGTTTCTGAAAGGTATGGTTATGTACCTTGTCCCTGGGTATACATTGATTGAGTATAGATGTAGTCTTGTAGAATGAATGCCTCGGCATGGGAGAATTAAGCCTAAATGTTTCAGCAGACACTACCTTTCAAGATCTTATGATCAAGAACCTGTATTTATTTGGCACATCAGAGTAGGCATACTGACCTAGAATCATGTCTCACCTGTCCTTATTCACATTCATTATGATCGATTAGGCAAAATTTATCATAGATCTACTCTGAGCCTCTGTGAATACAGGCCCAGAAACTGAGACGCTTGTAAATAGGACTTTGTATGATTGGGATTGTATTGTTAGGTTGAGAAATTCAAATCTGTAGAAAAGGGAAGAAAAACAATCTCTGAAGTCTTCAAACTTTGTCCCGTGGTTTTATTTTGTTTATGATCTTTCAGCCCCACTTACTTACGACTTCCTCTCTGCTCCCCACAGAAATGGTGGAGTCCATGAAGAGAGTGGCCGGGTTGGATGTGGAACTAACAGTCGAGGAGCGAAACCTACTATCAGTGGCCTACAAAAATGTCATTGGGGCGAGGAGAGCATCATGGAGGATAATCAGCAGTATTGAACAAAGGGAAGAAAACAAGGGCGGAGAAGACAAATTGAAAATGATCCGGGAATACAGGCAAACAGTGAGTAAGCCCCGAAGTCTGAGTCACTGAGTGCATTCGTGTAGAACTGGTGCGAGAGAGATCTGACACGATGGGAGAATCATTTGAGTAGCGTTTCTACTGGAGAAAATTGTGAATGATAAAAAATCATTTAGGCTAATTCGCCTGAATGATACCATTTGTGTATTGTTGAGTGTTGCTTGTTGTGCCTAACATTGTGCCAGTGGCTAGTTATTCATTGAGTCATCTTCTCCTGCAGGTTGAGAACGAGCTGAAGTCAATCTGTAATGACATTTTGGATGTGCTGGACAAGCACCTTATTCCAGCTGCCAACACAGGAGAGTCCAAGGTCTTCTACTACAAAATGTACGAACGAGCCTCTTCACTTGTTTGGGAATAGATGCTTGGTAGATGGTTCTTGGTGTTTTTTTAAAGACTCTGTTAGAATAGTATTCCACAACTATTTGTATATATTTTTTATTTAACCCTTGTTTTACCCAGTAAGTTGACTGAGAACACATTGTCATTTACAGCAATGACCTAGGGAATAGTTACAGGGGAGAGGAGGGGGGGTGAATGAGCCAATTGTAAACCGGGGCATGATTAGGTGGCCTCGATGGTATGAAGGCCAGATTAAGAATTTAGCCAGGACACCGGGGTTAACACCCCTACTCTTAAGTGCCATGGGATCTTTAGTGACCACAGAGTCAGGACCCCCGGTAACGTCCCATCTAAAAAAACTCTTAATGGCTCTAGAATAAAGCATAGAGCAGGGATTGTGCGTCCTCCTGCTAAATCAGGAATTCCGGCTTGTCTGACATTTATCCTCCATCCATTTGTTGCTCATCTTTTACACCACGGTGGCCCACTGATACTCCTCCGCCTTGCTCTTCCCCCAGGAAAGGCGATTACCACAGGTATCTGGCTGAGTTTGCCACCGGGAACGACAGGAAGGAGGCTGCCGAGAACAGTTTGGTCGCCTACAAAGCTGCGAGCGACATCGCCATGATTGAACTGCCACCTACACACCCCATTCGCCTAGGCCTTGCTCTTAACTTCTCCGTATTTTACTATGAAATCCTCAACTCGCCCGACCGCGCCTGCAGGCAAGTACCTTACGCGCTCTCCCTTGATAGGCTTCTAACTTAAAATATCTCGTTTTTTAAATGTGGATTCAATACGGTGACCTATTCTCTTGATACAAGTGTGACATAATACTCGTGTTTGGACTGCAGGTTGGCGAAGGCTGCATTCGATGACGCCATCGCAGAGCTGGACACGCTGAGCGAAGAAAGCTACAAGGACTCCACACTAATCATGCAGTTGTTACGTGACAACCTGACACTATGGACTTCAGACATGCAGGGAGATGGTAAGCGTGAGTGAGAGGCCCCCTCACTCAGACTTTTTAGAATGCACGGAGGAAGTTGGTCATATTACGAAGGGGGGAAATGGCTTTTTGAGAGCATGCTCAATTCCTCCAGTCTGAGGTATGCTTACAATATTACAGCACTTAGCCGTTGCCATTTAAACAACAAAAAAAAGCTGGTCCATTACAATATGTTTGTACACGGATGCTATCCTACCACAAGAGTGTAGCCCTCAATCTTGTTGAGTTGTGTGCTGTTGGTTATTCGGTTATTTTCAGAGCTGCTGGCGTGGATCATTACGCTAATGTCTCCGTTCTCCGTCCGTCTCTAACCCAACCTTGTGCCTCTCACCTTGCAGTTCCTTCCGCATTGCTTAGTGGTCCCCCCCCTCTAGAGTTGAAGCTTCTTCAACCTTCATCATAATGTCGGACTCATCTCTCTCTTTCCGTTTGTGTAGAATCCTAACGGAACAAAACAGCCGTTTATTTCCCATAATCTGTACTTTGTAAGTGTTTTCTGCATCTGGTTTGACTCGTTTGTGTTCTGTCCCCCTTCACTACTAACTCACAGCAACGCCACTCACCCATCATCAGTTTGTGTTCTGTCCCCCTTCACTACTAACTCACAGCAACGCCACTCACCCATCATCAGTTTGTGTTCTGTCCCCTTCACTACTAACTCACAGCAACGCCACTCACCCATCATCAGTTTGTGTTCTGTCCCCTTCACTACTAACTCACAGCAACGCCACTCACCCATCATCAGTTTGTGTTCTGTCCCCCTTCACTACTAACTCACAGCAACGCCACTCACCCATCATCAGTTTGTGTTCTGTCCCCCTTCACTACTAACTCACAGCAACGCCACTCACCCATCATCAGTTTGTGTTCTGTCCCCCTTCACTACTAACTCACAGCAACGCCACTCACCCATCATCAGTTTGTGTTCTGTCCCCCTTCACTACTAACTCACAGCAACGCCACTCACCCATCATCAGTTTGTGTCACGGGGAAAGTTGTATGTTCACACACTGTGTGTTTTATGAATTTTCCTTCTATGCAAAGATTTAAATAAAATCACTGGTGTATCAGTAATGCACTTATTTGGAGCAATTGTCTTTTTCACATGCTGATTTCCACTTGTCTCAGACAGCTGACCGATTATTGGGTTCTGTAGGACAGCTCTGTGGGTACAAGGTGACGATCTTTCTCCGTGGGGCTGCAAGGTGTCTCACCAAGTTAGCACATTGGTTTGTGTGTAGAGTCTGACGCTCTGTCGTCGCCTGCCTGGTCTTTTGATGGATGGTGCCTGATCTCCGTAGCTATCGTGTGAGCCATGTATCGTGGAGACTGGAGGACTAACAGCATGGCACCAGTTGTTGAGCGGCTGTATGGGATATCCCGTCTGTCTTTGACTGGGTGACATTTATCTACATCGAGTCCCGTAATCGCTGTGTCATTCTGTCTGCCTGGCGTCCTGTAGCATGACACAAATAGACAGTTGTCTCACTAGGAACGGAACGCCAGTACAATATAGTGGCTAATGTTGGGCAGATTTATTAAGAGGGATTTAAATATTGTATGTTACTGCATTAGCTAGATGGCTAAGGAGAAATTCACAAATCAAACTTGCTTCTCAATTATAAATGGAAGCAATCTATTAGGTTCTCGTCAAGCATTGCCCAAACATGACTTTTCATTCAAAAGCTTTTTAGTTACTCTGAGATATCCTGTTTTGTTTGAAGCACCACACGAGTGTGTTTTGATATGCTCTACGAGGTCGTAGTTAGTGGTTGAAGTTTCACTGCATGTGCTAAGATGTGACATGTGGCACACTGAATGAAACCACCACTGGGCTCATTTCGGCTTGTCCACCTGCAACTTTGGAGACTAGGTTAAAACTGTCACAGGAGTAATGCCATACTTCCATAGCATCTCTGTTTGGACACTGATTTTAATCACAGACTGAGGGTTGTCTCTTATAAATAACGTGAAAGCCCAGCCCTCACCGTCCGTTTTCTCTTGTTTTCAAGCAGGTGAAGAACAACAGAACAAAGAGGCACTGCAAGATGTGGAGGACGAGCCCCAGTAAGACCTCACAGCCAACTTGAGACCCCCCCCCCCCCCCCCGCCTCCACACACTCCCCTCCCCCAAAATGAAAAAAAAAAACCCAGTCCCAACAGGAGCCACCACGCCCAAGTGACAGCGGCTCTCTGCAGCTCTGACCCCCAGGGTCTTAGAGATAATCAGTTCTCTTCATTAACATTTTTTTTGTTGTTGCCCTTTTTAATTCAATTTAAATATAAATACCACTTAATTGAGACACGTACAATTTTGGAAAGAGTCCCTGGATAATTTTATTTTTCTTGGTACAAGCATTTCTGATTTATCTTCATTATTGTATTTTTGTTTTTGCTCTTTCCTCAATATTTTATCAGTTGCTGGATGTATTTTGAGAATGTTTTTCTTAATGTAATTACAGAAATTAACTTTTATTACTGATATGTCTATTAGTTGTGGGAGCTGTAATATTTCTGTTAGTGAAAGAGATGCAAATCATTAAACCTTCGAAGGGCAAGTCTAAACAAAGTGCTCTTCTTAACTTGAGTTGAGTTTTTCAGAGGAAGTCGGCAAAATTCTTGATATCCACGTGGAGCAAAAAATGCTTAACTTTTACACCATAGTGATTCTATTGTGACGTTTTGGATTGTACTTTGTGCTAAAATACTGTATTGTGCGTACTTGCTGATTTCAGATGGTGGCTGGTAGCGGTTTTAAAATCTAAGGGAGCATTGTGGCGTTTAGTGAGGAAACGGCTCTCGATTGGCTTCTGTTGCAAAATGACAGGGTTCTAAGTAGATGATTTCAAGCCTGCATGATGAGTTAATGAATAGTTTTTCTGCCTCTTTCCTTTACATTGTTCATGTTTTTCTTTTTGCTGCATTATGTGTAACTTAAAGCTAATTTGTACTACTGGATATCTGACTGGAGCCACAGATAGAGCACCTGTATTGTTCGTACTGAAACACAGCATGGAATTAACATTAAACAATCTAAATTAAACATACCTAAAAGTCTGGTGTTGATTTCATCAAGCGATTGAGTTCGTGCTACTCTTTTTTTTTTTTTTTTGACTGAATGTTTATGGTCGGCGTAAAGCCATGGAATTGGGTGTTTTAAACATGGGTTGGAAATGACTCGCAAAATGGATACTTGCCTGTTGGATGTATGCACATTGGCTTTCGGTAGGCCACGTGAAGTCAAACAATTGTATACTTGTATACCAGGGAAACAGGTAGGCCTAAACATACATGATACGTTTATTCAAATGAAAGGGGACACATAATCCTACTAAACGCTTTATATAAATTGACCGACCGTAAGACCCCAACTAGGTTACAGGGGCCCTCGTCCCAACAGCCAGTGTCTATAAAGAAAGCCCCATCAAGTCTGCAACTTCCCTTTGAGGTGCTGGTCTAGGTTTGTTTGAACACGTTAAGTCTTGAAATCATTAACAACGGTCTAGTCGTTGGAGGTGAAATGTTGTAGTAGAAGAGCTTCCCCATCAGTGAGCTGAAGTCTGCCTCTTCCAAATGGTCATTTTCACCTTTTTCCTCCAGATGTATTACCAGTGCTAATTTTAAGTTGATATTTCAAGTGTTAATTTAACCCAGTGTTAATAGTAGTAACCTTCAAGAATATAAGGATATATATTTGCTGGTCTTTTCTTGATTGTTTGTGCTTTATGCGAAAGTGAGCGAGTTCATCTCATTCATATGAATGCACCTGGTGTGTTTATTTTGTCATTTGACAGTTGGTTGTGTGTCAATCACAAGACTGACTGACATTTAAAGTGGAGTGGAATAATCTTTCAGACAGGGCACATGAATGCGCAGAATGACACACAGTCAAAGTGTGATTTTGCATCTGCGTCAATCAATACCACCGGCGGTGCCCAGCGGTGACATCGGCCATGTACGGGTCGCATATACCACGTTCCATTTCCTGCAATACAGAGACACAGCCCATTGTACGTGGTCTGTAAATTGTGATTCGATATAGATTTGTCCACAGCTGCTGTTTTGCACATGATATTTTGTAACAGGATTATACATTTTAAACGGATTTAGATTCTCACATTTCATCCATGAACGAGTCGGTCTAACTATTGTTTCTGCTGGGTCGGCGCCTGCTGGCGAGGGCTCCTCTCGGGCCACCCGCTGCGGTGGGGGGGAGCCACGTTATATTTTGCCATTTGATTTGGATTTACCTTGAGAGAAAGCAGTCCATCTCTGTCCTTATCAAACTTCTCAAAGAGTCTCCTGTAGGGGTTGCTTCTTCGCTTACACACTCGACAGAAACTACGGAGAGAGGCCTGGCTGGGACACAGAGAAAGACAAGAGAATTACCTCCAAAATCTTGTCACTTCCACCAAATGAATGAATGACAGATCTCACATTCTGAATTGATCTGGGGCACATCCATCTAACCCACTCTCCAGCTGTCTGAAGTTCATTGGCAGGTCAAATCGACATATCGTCTTGGATGGACACACCCTTGCCTCCATTGGTTGGTGTTTACCTCTCTGTTATTGGATGAATGTGAGTCAGTAGTGTTAAAGACAGTGCCAACTCTTCAGTGAGTATTCAATGTATAATAAGGCAGTCTTACAGCATTCTCCAGCTCATACAACTGTGTGCGTATGCTGTCCAGACTCTCCTCTCCCGCCTCACTGGTCACAGGGTGATCCAAGAGCAACTTCTTTAGCACCCCCTGGAGGACAAGATGTGTACATACAGAGGCTGCTTCCACTGAGACTCAGGTTAAACTGCGTTAGATATTTGAGAGAAGAGATGAAAGCTGATCCATTGACTGTGCGTATATTACGTTGTCAGAAATAGAAAACAGGTAAGACATTTGTGAAAATTTGACACTTGTGGAAATATTTTGTAATTATGATCCCAAGCTAGGAATAGGTCTGACCTTACCTGAGGGTCAAATATCGATGGACTGACAGGCAGAATCCTTTCCTTTTCCTCGCACTCTATTTTTCTCTTCATTTCCACACTCCCCCTTCCACCGGAGATCTGTACATTAAACATTAAGACCTAGGACTGCTGTAGATGATAGTTGACATGTAAAATAGGAGATGGATTTTTATCACCAATCATGTTGTACACAGTTTATCAAAACATTATGACGTCACTTCTCAAATCAGTGTAGATGAGGGGAAGGAGACCGGTTAAAGAAAGATGTTTAAGCCTTGAGACAATTGAGACATGGATTATGTGTGTGCCATTCAGAGGGTGAATGGGCAAGACAAAAGATTTAAGTGCATCAAGAATGGTCCACCACCCAAAGGACATCCAACCAACTTGACACAACTGTGGGAAGCATTGGAGTCAACATGGGCCGGCGTGGGCTTTCGACACCTTGTCAAGTCCATGCCGGACAAATTGAGGCTGTTCTGAGAGTAAAACGGGGTGCAACTCAATATAATGAAGGTGTTCCTAATGTTTTGTACACTCAGTCTATGTATCTGATGTGTACGGTCAATACGTGAGTGATTCACTCTAATGTCCTATGGAGCAAAACGGAAAAGACCATTTGAATGGAGCCTGATTAAGAGGTACTTCATTCACCTTTTTGCACTTCTTCTCTTCAATATGCCTTCCATGATGCAGAGGAACACTCAAAGACCGGGCTCTTCAGTGCTGGCAACATTTATGCATTGGGCCAAAAGGGAACACTGTTCTTTCATAGAATCATTACCTGGTATACTGCGGAACTAAAATATGCCTTTTCAAAGTTTTTTTTTTAAAATTGATTTTCTCAGCATTCATATTTCAGTCCTTCTCATTAGAAACACTGTTTTTTCTTCTGTGTGTAATGTGTTGCTTACCTTGTGTGTATGGAGACCAGTCACCTAGCTACTAACTGCTTGGCTTAGGCCTATAGTTGCTTGTAGTCTTCTTGAGCTATACATTGGTGGGTTCTGGTCTCAACTGGCGGGGTGTGATTTCCTTCTTCTAACTTCAGTGGAGGCTTCAGATTTGTGTGCACAATGGATTTACCATGACAACATCATTAATTCCAACATTCATTGTAAGACTCATCGTGTGACTAAATCTGTGTTTTTATCTGAAACCACAAGAGGGCAGCAATTGCTAGAGCTAGATAAAAAAAAAAAAGATTCGCTCAAATCGGCTCAAAGTTTTTATGGTAAATATAACCTACTGTAGGGGAAATGTAAGAAAGATAATTAAAAAAAATAGAGTTCCAAAATACTGTGTAATCTAATTAAAATTCACATTTTAGTCATCTTTTGGACAAGTACAATCAGAACATTTCTGGGGAAATAAGAGTGAAGTCTGCGCTGTAGTGTGAGGACAGTTCTTTGGGCTGGTGTTTGAGTGGTAGCCTAATCGGCGTCCCGTGCTTTCCTGTGGAAACGGCGCTGCTGAATCCTGCGTTGTCGGAGGCTGATAACTGCTTTTGAGCAGACTGAAGGGACAAACGGGATGGAAATATTAGGGATTTCCTTTTTTAGGGTTTAAAGTAGACGTGGCTATTTCCAGTCAACACTGTGATATAGCACTAGCCTACCCCAGTTTGTTAACTTCAGTACACAGTATGTTCTTGAACCTCTGCCCTACCACTCCCTGCCCTTTCTCGTCGCCATGGCCACGTGCCCTTTACGCAGAGATTGTCCCATAACTCACTCTCTCTCACACACAAACAGGATGCAATTCCCTCTCTACTTCCTTACAGACTTCTCTGTCAGTGACAAGTTGTGTCCGCGCCTAGTTCAGGAACACTGGCCCCTTGTGTAGTTCTCCCACTGCGCCTGGCTCACCTTGACACACACTACCGTAACACCAGCTGCAGGTTCTGACACACACACACACAAACACACCTCATATCACCCTTCCAGTGTGAGCGGATAGGACATGAAAGACAGTTTGGACCAGCATAGAAGGATAGATAGAGCCAGAGAGATGGGCCTCCTTCACCTTGTGTGTTAAGGGATGGACTGCATTGAGAGAAAAAAAGAAGGAGGAAGTGTGTTTATAAACCTTCGGCCAAAGGACCTTGAACCTGTCTTCTGTTAATTAATAACCATCTTCTGGATTGTTTAATTGGAAACATATAAGATCTGATCGGTGATCAGCATAAACAACAAACCATACCCTTGAAAAACATCTCCCAAAAGTACACTAACGATCACCCTTTAAACAAACTACAACGTATATTAAGGCTTTAGAGGGCATTCATGGTTGCCTTCTGTAGCAGTTCTCGTTCTTCCCAGTATGTTTCAGGGACGTCTGTGTGTGTTCTCTCTCTCTCCTCGTCCACAACAGTCTGCTAGGCTGAGCCCGGCCTGAGGACTTGCTGCGTCAACGCCACTGTTTCCTGTTGATGCCCAGCAATCAGGAATACCTTGAGCGCGGGTCAAAGGATGTGTGTCACTGTCACTTCCCCTCTCAGCAGCCCCCCAGACACTATAGGAAGGCACACACCAACGGCCCACGACCACCACATGTACAAATAGCCGTGCTGTCACACACACAGCTGTATGTTCACAAGGCTGAAATGAACACACACATCTAGGGAACACTGTGATTGAGGATAAGGAGGAACAGTAACGTTCCAGAAGAGACTGCCCACTAGAGCGCAAACACGTTCTCCAAAAACACTACTCAACACAACCACAATCAGTTCCTATACATATTCTCAGTTGCCCTCACCACAAATCGCACCACTGACTGACCGTATTGATGACCCAAAACATACAGTAATATAGAGCCATTATTCCTTCCCCAATCATACACCCAAAACCATGCTGTGACTTCAGACTCAGCAAAACACAATCTATCATTCATGTTCCATCCGTATCAGTGTTGATAATTCATATTTTGTGGTGGCATGGCTGAGTTCCCAAGATGTCAGTGGTCCAGGCAGGGCAGCTTTTAAAGGGTGTGATTCTGAGAGGATGCTGGTCGAGGGAACAAACAGGAACCTTGGGAGGGGTCACAAGGCACTGAGGGCAGTCAGTGTCACAGCAAAGATCAACGGGGTCATCAATCTGTGTGTGTGTTTTTACACCATTCTGTCACCGGAGACAGTGATATGGTCACAATGTCGCTGCTTCCAGCCCCTCTCTGATACCCCCTGGCCTACTCTCCTCTGCCTGTCTTCATTAATTAGTGCACCCCTTGGGGAGAGGAAACCGAAGACACTAGAAACACAAGAAGCACAAGTCCCTTATTTATTTTTGGAGAGGTGGGGGAGGCATGTGGTGTGTACGCGTGCCTCCCAGTTGTATATCAAGGGGAAATGTGGGGAAGCAGAGTGGGTTCCTCCGGTGTTTACCCTGTGAATGTTGAGAACGTCCGAGACAGGATGCATGGGTCCAGGAGGAAACCCTGATACCCGGGCTAACCCAGAGTGCACTGCGCCACAGCGATCTGGTGTGCATGGACATCAATTATACTGCTGGGCCGGCTGTGGAAAGAGAGCCTGACACTAACTATCTACACATATCCTTTGCCTGCTCTGGGAAAACTCGCACTAGAGCACTCTGAACAGACGCAGGAAACACCCTTGTGCTTTGACTGTCTTGGCCTCGTTAGATAACTGAGAAAAGAAGCACACATGTAAATGACTATGTGCTGCCAGTAAAATATCTGTTTTTCTACTTTAGTTTTCCTTTCCTTCTTTCTATTGACAGTGTAACAGAAAGTGCCCCGTTCCTCTCGCAGACGTTAAGGGGAGGAATTTGTACAAACGTGAGAGGGGTGAAGTCATTGCCACGCCGTCAGAAGGACCGAGTAAGTGGGTGGAGGACAGAGAGAGAGACAGAGAGAAAGGGATTGAGAAAGAGAGAAGGAAAGAGAGAGAAAGCGACCATGATGGAGCTGAGGATCCAGTTGATCCCTACAGGTGAGATCATCCTGTCCCCTGGGAAGAATGGAGAGAGCTACTGCCACAGCTGCACCAAGGTGAGTCCATCCATTCAACCTGCTCACTCCTCATACACTTGAAATAACTAGCTATCCTCGAGTAGGATTTTCCTAGCCTGGTCCTAAGATCTATTTGTGCTGTCTTGTTAACTTTGCTAACCTTGGCGAGACAGCACGAACATGTCTGGGACCAGGCTAGGATCTGCCTGTGTGGAAGTAGAGCTGATGTATACTTTTAGAGGTTCACTGTGCACGGGGAAAAAGTTGTTTACCTTGGCCACTCACACTGTTTTTTCGCTTGACCACCGGAGGTTGGTGGCACCTTTATTGTGGAGGACAGGCCCGTGGTAATGGCTGGAGCGAAATAGGTGGAATGGTATCAAATAAATCCAACACATGTGTTTGATGCCATTCCATTCGCTCCGTTCCAGCCATTATTATGAGCCGTCCTCCCCTCAGCAGCATCCAAGCGGCTCGACAATGTACGGTATATTTGTTTGTGCCAAATAGTTGGCTTGACAGAGTGCAATCAATATCATCCTCATTCGATTTTTCCACTCAGTGCTAGGCCATTGATGTTGATTATACATACTGGTTCAGCAGAGCGCCAAGCGGAAAAAAGTTACATGTGGCTTATAATGTGCTGGCTACTTTCAGGTGTGAACAGATCATCCAATGTAAATGCAGATTCAGAAAAGTATACAAGACAAAAATGAACGGTGGAGAGGCTCCGTCTTCATTTCAAGATAGAGGGCGTAATTTGAGTAAACTAATTATAAACCATAAGACAATCCAAACCAACTGAATGGTTGATTGCCACTTCAATAATGATATTAACATAACGTATGATCAATTTAAAGAAGGGTTACATGTTTCTCTATGGAATGGGGAGAGCATTATTCTCTGCCAAGACGGTTTTTTCCCATCTCTGTTGCACAAGTTCCTGGTGAATATGAGAGTGGGTGGGACTGGTTCTCCAGTTCACACAACCTAAGGAATGCAGGGTGTGGGGCTTTAAATCAGACAGCATATGGTGAAATTACAGGCTCTGCCATAGAAAGCAGTGCAGCTTAATGGAATGTTGAACGAGTACACAAAACAAATTCGACCAACTTGGATCTTAAGAAAGATTTGTATTCAATAATGTACAACCAGTGAGACGCTGTTAACTTTATACGTTTAGTTTGAGCTTTATGTTAATTCAGCGAGCAGGAGTGGCTAAATGACGGGAACGGTATATGGAATGTAGGTGAGGAAAAGATGGAGACATTCCGGGACAGCACATGCATTTCCCAGACATCCCAACATTCCGCCACGGTCACATTCACATCACCCTCGCGTGCCTCTGATTTTGGGTGTGTGTGTGATTGAACATGTGGACTTGTGAACTGAAGGCACGAGTTAATAAGTACGCATATGCACTATTTTCTAATTCCTTATCGAGAAAGGAACAATGCCATCTTCCAGTTTCACACAGATTCTGTGGTGAGAGACAGAGACACTCCCTGGAGTACAGTTTGTCTTACCATTGAACAGGGCCTTGTCAACAGGATACAACCTTTCCTCCCAGCATAGTTAAAGCAGAGTGAGGAGAGATAGCACAGTTGGGTGGTGTGTTTTTTAAGAGAGTGTGCATGTGTGTGTGTCAGAGAGAGAGAGTGTGTGTGGGTGGTGGGGTGTATGTGTGTGAGAGTGTGTGAGTGAGTGAGTGAGTGAGTGAGTGAGTGAGTGAGAGACATATTTCCCTCAGATTACACAGACCCATGAAGATTTTGAAAACAAATCCAATTTTGATAAACTCCCGTATCTATTGGGTGAAATACCACAGTGTGCCATCACAGCAGCAAGATTTGTGACCTTTTGCCACAAGAAAAGGGCAACCAGTGAAGAACAAACAACATTGTAAATACAACCTATATTTATGTTTATATATTTTCCTTTTTGTACTTTTAACTATTTGCACATCGTTACAACACTGTATATAGACATAATATGACATTTTAAATGTTATTCTTTTGGAACTTTTGAGTGCAATGTTTACTGTTCATTTGTATTGTTTTTCACTTTTGTTTATTATATATTTCACTTGCTTTGGCAATGTAAACATATGTTTCCCATGTCAAGAAAGTCCTCAAATTGAAATTGAATTGAAAAATTGAGAGAGAACAGGGAGGTGGGCTATAGAAATGAATCAATCACTATGGCAGCGGTGCTATTACAGTCCATTATCACATACAGGCAGGCAATTGAACTGCAACGGTCACCTTCACATGGGACGAGGGCGTGTAATATGCACCAATAGAAATGCTGACAATAATAAGGCCATGCTGACAGTGGACTTTTGGTACAGTGTACATGCCTCAGACCTATAGTCTACTATGACAGTAGATTTTGTATAATAGACTTGAATAACATTGACATTTACAGCAATAGCAAATTGATGAGTTCTCTGCAATAGAGCTGATGAAAAACGCGCATGTGGCCATACCCTTTTCAAGAACCATGCAACGCATGGCAGTACGCTGACTAGTGTAGTGACAGGTCTCTTGACAGTAGAGGGTAGGAGAACACTCCTACGAAGTCAGCGAAGGGAAAGTGAGTTGAATGCCGTCGGCGGTTTTTCCTTTTCTCGTTCAGGTTAATTTTCAACTGCATATTCTCACCAGTACAACAATATTTACAGACACTCAACCCTTGTTGTTCGTAGGGAATGAGCTATAGGCATACAATCCTAAAGGTACACATTGAATAGACTAATCAAAGCAAGGAAGTGTGCTCTCACAGTGCAAAATTAGGTTCACACGTGGCTATCAAATGCAAACGTTGCATATGCTAGTCCCCATGTAGCCTATTAATTAAGTGTTACACCCGTTGAAAATAGTTTTAAAAGAAAGTTGTGACAGCACGAGGTAAAACAAACGATATCCCACCTTAAATCTGTGGGATGGGTTTTGAGAACTTCCTGGGAATCAATGATACGTTCATAACCAAGTGTGAAGGTGGTATTTACATATACGCCTGGTAAAAATCCACTTGAACTACCCTCCAACTCATAATTACAAGTGGGACTCTTCTATTGTCGCAGTCAAATGCTAGTCGGAACTAGGAAACTCCGAAATATCTGACTTGCTAACCAGTTGAACGCGGCACGTGTATAACTATAACCGGAACCATTTCCGAGTTCCAACGAGCATGTGAATGCTTTTTATAAATATATGCAACAATCTATTCATATGGTATTTCAACGCTATAATTTGTTTAAACATTTTTTTATTAACAACTAATATAACACAATATACCAAATAACACAGACAACCTTTATACACAGGGGTATACACATTTATACAAAAATACAAAGGCTTCATGGGCATTTGGGATGCGCGTTGCTTTTACAAGCATGATAGCTGTTTTTTTAGTTTATGGTTAATACACATTGTTGATCATTAGCCAATCGGCGTTTCTCTACGAGTTCAAAGCAGTTGAAGTCATCCAACATTATTTACGACTACACAATTGGTAATTACCACCTTCCCAATTGGTTATGAATGCAGCATAAGCGCTGTTGCGTGTTTGAAAGAGGGAGGGGAAATTGCTGACATTTGTTCCACGACTCACCGGGGGACTGAAAAACGGTGTCTCAGAATAATATAATCATGTTTTTTTTATAGCTTAAAATTACTGTTGTATAATTTAAGTATATTTGCTAAACATCGTTATTCTTTAAAAAAAGTTCATTTAATTAAAATAGATGAATAGTGGTGGATATTCTAGGCGACAAAGGCTGTGGACAGAGTTAACCTATTGTATTTGAGAGAAGAAACCTTCCCTGTAGAATTACAGCCCCGCAGATTGGAGTTGCTTGTGAGATCAGTAACCGCTAACAGGACTGGTCAACATCAAGACAGTTGAATCTGGGCTTTTCACTACTGCGCTGGTCTAACGAGAGAGAGCAGTTTGCTGTCTGTTTGTAGCCTACTGGTGACGAGACATCAGGGCGAAGAAGTCAACTGTGTCGCATTGACATCGACTCATTGAAGGTAGGTAAGTTATATATTCAGGTACCTTGTTTCTCCTCCGTTTCCGAAACAGGCTGTTAACAAAGTTATTTTGTAGCGGGAGGAAGTTTGCGTGCGTCATATTTGTGACAATGTAGCAAGTCTGCGACGAGTCGCACGCTGGGTTGAAGTCAAGTGCTCGTGCCGTACGTGCAAACAAGTCTGTGAAAACAACCACTAACCTTTTAGAGTTTGTCTGATTAACCAAGGTGAATGAATTGAACTGAAGACACCTGTTGTAGCCTAACATTTAAATAGTGGTTTAAAACGGTGCTTTAATAGATAGGCCTCCACCCACACCACCAGGTAGCTTAGTCCAGTTAGGTTGTTAGCCTATTTAGTGACACTTATCTGGTGGCAACTACTACCATACATGTTTTAATTCGTCAATGTATGGGATCCTGAGGCTATAAGGAGCGGCTGTCAGTCAGGGAAGCAATGGCATGTATGATGTAACAACTTGACCACCTGAACAGCTGCCAATCCATGCCCTGACCTGACTTGTGTGTGTTCTTGGGTGACCTGGGGTTATGTCAAGCAGACTGTGAGTGTCCAAACCCAACTGGGTATAGGGTTCAGATTTGTCATGGATCTCCACTCGCATCTTGTGGCTGTATGTGTAGATGCAGTAATAAAATAGTGTTTTTGTTTATCAATTGTTGAATTAGGCAAGCACTAAAACCAATCCATGGGGTTGTCAATACGGTTTCCCACAAAAACTTATTGGAGATCTTTTTTTGTCTGCTGTTTACCTGTAACCAAGACTTTCCATTCGACCAGCTCGGAGGGATGCTATGATCCCCCTCCAAAACAATAAGTCATCGCAACAAGGATTCCAGTTTTAGCCCACGGCAGAATAATTTGGGGATTGAGCTTTTTCCCAGCTGTCTGCACTCTACAGACAATTAGGCATCTCCCAGCTCTGTCTCACAAAACTTAAGAGTGACATTCACAGAGCCAAACATAACCCACTGCTTGACCCCACCAAGTTGTTTGCATAATATCCTTTTTGCATGTATCGCTTTGCCATTGGGCAATTCTGTTTGTTATTTAAAGCCCTCCCCATCTTTGTCATCTGCTGCTACATGTGACCTGTGTGTGTGTGAACAGAATGGTGGTGACATGGGCTGCTCTGCAGACCTTGTCTTGTTGTGGCCCTGTTGTTATAGAGCCAGCTGTCAATGCTGCAGAGCCTTACCCCAGGAGACTCAATAGGATACACCTGCCTCGGCCTCTTCCATCTCTGACAGGAAACTCTCAGGGCTTACTACTCAAACTTGGCCAACATGGCTGATTGCTCTAAACCAGGTATTCCCGAACTACCCCTCGGGGGTACGCCAAATAGAAATGTGATTCACATTAAAAAAAAATACATACAGTTGAAGTTGGAAGTTTACATACATTTCATACAACTCAGTTTTTCATAATTCCTGACATTTAATCCTAGTAAAAGGATTAGGATAACCACTTTATTTGAATGTGAAATGTCAGAATAATAGAGTGATTTATTTCAGATTTTATTTATTTTCCTATCTTCCTTGCTGAGTGGCCTTTGAAGTTATGTCGATATAGGACTCGTTTTACTGTGGATATAGATACGTTTGTACCTGTTTCCTCCAGCATCTTCACAAGGTCCTTTGCTGTTGTTCTGGGATTGATTTGCACTTTTCGCACCAAAGTATGTTAATCTCTAGGAGACAGAACATGTCTCCTTCCTAAGCGGTATGACGGCTGTGTGGCCCCACGGTGTTTATACTTGCGTACTATTGTTTGTACAGATGAATGTGGTACCTTCGGGCATTTGGAAATTGCTCCCAAGGATGAACCAGACTTGTGGAGGTCTCACTTTTTTTTGTTGGAAAAGTTACTTGTGTCATGCACAAAGTAGATGTCCTAACCGACTTGCCAAAACTATGGTTTGTTAACAAGAAATTTGTGGAGTGGTTGAAAAACAAGTTTTAATGACTCCAACCTAAGTGTATGTAAACTTCAAACTTCAAATGTGTTTGTGTGTATACATACATATGTATACATACATATGTGTGTACACTACCGTTCAAAAGTTTGGTGTTTAGAAATATCCGTGTTTTTGAAAGAAGCACAGTTTTTGTCCATTAAAATAACATAACATTGATCAGAAATACAGTGTATACATTGTTAATGTTGTAAATGACTATTTTAGCTCGAAACTATAAAAAAAAAAAAACATCTATTCATCCCGATTCCGGGATGCTGGCTACCTAACGCAGAGTTGCAAAGAAAAAGCCATATCTCAGACTGGCCAATAAAAATAAAAGATTAGGATTGGCCAAATAACATACACTGGACAGAGGAACTCTGCCCGGGATCCTCTGTTTGGACCACCACCCAGGACAATGGATCGGATTCCAGTAGGCGACCCAAAACAACGGCGCCGCAGAAGGGGCAGACGGAGCAGTCTTCTGGTCAGGCTCCGTAGACGGGCACATCGCTCACTGCTCCCGAGTATAATGTCCAGTCTCTTGACAACAAGGTAGACGGAATTTGAGCAAGGGTTGCCTTCCAGAGAGACATCAGAGATTGTAACATTCTCTGTTTCATGGAAACATGGCTCACTCGGGATACGTTATCAGAGTCTGTACAGCCACTTGGTTTCTTCACACATGGCGCCGACAGAAACAAACATCTCTCTGGTAAGAAGAAGGGCGGGGGTGTATGCCTTATGATAAACGAGTCGTTGTGTGATCATAACAACATACAAGTCCTTTTTGTTCACCTGACCTAGAATTCCTTACAATCAAAAGCCGACCACATTATCTACAGAGAGAATTCACTTAGATTATAATCACAGCTGTGTATATCCCCACCAAGCAGACACCTCAACCTCCCTGAAAGAACTTCATTGGACTCTATGTAAAATGGAAACCATATATCCTGAGGCTGCATTTATTGTTGCTGGGGATTTTAACCAAGCTAATCTGAAATCAAGGTTCCCTAAATTTAATCAGCATATTGAATGCGTGACCCGGGCTGGCTGTGTTCTGGTTCCCTGCTACTCTAACTCCCACGATGCGTACAAAGCCCTCCTTCGTCCTTTCAGCAAATCTGAACACTACTCCATTTTGTTGCTCCCAGTTTATAGACAGAAACTAAAACAGGAAATGCCCATGCCCAGCCTCCGCAAGACAATCAAACAAGCTAAGCGACAGTATAGAGACAAAGTAGAGTCACAATTCAACGGCTCAGACACGAGGTATATGGCAGGGTCTACAGTCAATCACGGATTACAAAAAGAAAACCAGCCCCGTCACGGACACTGACGTCTTGCTCCCAGACAAAATAAACAACTTATTTGCCTGCTTTGAGGACAATACAGTGCCACTGATACAGCCCGCTATCAAAGCCTGTGGGCTCTCCTTCACCACGGCCAACGTCAGTAAAACATTTTAAACGTGTTAACCCTCGCAAGGCTGCTGGCCCAGACGGCATCCCTAGCCGCGTCCTCAGAGCATGTGCAGACCAGCTGGCTGGTGTGTTTGCGGACATATTCAATCAATCCCTATCCCAGTCTGTGGTTCCCACATGCTTCAAGAGGGCCACCATTGTTCCTGTTCTCAAGAAAGCTAAGGTAACTAAGCTAAATGACTATCGCCCCATAGCACTCAGTTGCGTCATCATGAAGGGCTTTGAGAGACAAGTCAAGGATCATATCACCTCCACCCTACCTGACACCCAAGACCCACTCCAATTTGCTTACCGCCCCAATAGGTCCACAGACGATGCGATCACACTGCACACTCTCCTAACCCATCTGGACAAGAGGAATACCTATGGAATAATGCTGTTCAGCATTTAACACCATTGTACCCTCCAAACTCGTCATTTAGCTCGAGACTCTGGGTCTCGACCCCGCCCTGTGCAACTGGGTCCTGGACTTTCTGACGGGCCTCCCCCAGGTGGTGAGGGTAGGAAACATCTCCACCCCGCTCATCCTCAACACTTTTTATATAATGTTTGCATACCCTACATTACTCATCTCATATGTATATACTGTACTCTACACCATCTACTGCATTTTGCCTATGTTGAATGGTCATTTCTCATCCATATATTTATATGTACATATTCTTATTAATTCCTTTACACTTGTGTGTGTGTGTCTGTATAAGGTAGTTGATTTGAAATTGTTAGATATTACAGCACAGTCAGAACTAGAAGCACAAGCATTTCGCTACACTCGCATTTAACATCTGCCAACCATGTGTATGTGACCAATAAGATTTGATTTAGAAGGCCAGCATCCTGGAGTCGCCTCGTCAATGTTGAAGTTGAGACTGGGGTTTTGCGGGTACTATTTAATGAAGCTGCAAGGTGAATTGTGAGGCATCTGGTTCTCAAACTAGACACTAATGTACTTGTCCTCTTGCACCAGGGCCTCCCACTCCTCTTTCTATTCTGGTTAGAGCCAATTTGCGCTGTTCTGTGAAGGGAGTAGTACACAGCGTTGTACAAGATCTTCATTTTCTTGGCAATTTCTCACATGGACTAGCCTTCATTTCTCAGAACAAAAAATAGACTGACGAGTTTCAGAAGAAAGGTCTTTGTTTTTGAACATTTTGAGCCTGTAATTGAACCCAACAATGCTGATGCTTCAGATACTCAACTGGTCTAAAGAAGGCCAGTTGTATTGCTTCTTCAATCAGAACAACAGTTTTCAGCTGTGCTAACATAATTGCAAAAGCGTTTTCTAATGATCAATTAGCCTTTTTTAAAATAGTGAACTCTGATTCGCTAACACAATGTGCCATTTGAACACAGAAGTGATGGTTGCTGATAATGGGCCTCTGTACGCCTATGTAGATATTCCATAAAAAATTCTGCCGTTTCCAGCTTCAATAGTCATTTACAACATTAACAATGTCTACACTGTAGATAACTGCGGATAATTTTGATGTTATTTTAATGGACAAAAAATGTGCTTTTCTTTGAAAAACAAGGACATTTCTAAGTGACCCAAAACTTTTGAACGGTTGTGTGTGGTGTGTTTTTAAAATATATATTTTTCATCTTCACATTTCAAACAGTCCATTTATTTTTTCCAGCGGGGTTAAACATTTGTGCGAGTTTTTTTTCTTCTTTCTTGCCTGAGCAGCCTCGTTTCATAACCAAAAAAATAAATAAAAAACAGTTCAGAGAAATAACAACACAATGTCAAATACAGGTAGCCTGGTCAAATAATGAATATCCAATCACATGAACGGTTACTCTCTGCGGGAATTCCCGCAAACGGTCCGTATGTAGCCAAACTTAGCTGCTGCTCATGTTGGTATCTGACCATGTACCGCTTTTACAACATACAGAAGAAGTGCGCTGCTTATCAAGGGGCAAAGTATTGACATGTTTTTTTGAATTGAGGCACAAGCTTAAAGTTTTCTTTACTGACCATAATTTTCACTTGTCTGACCGGTTGCATGATGAGGAGTTTCTCACACGACTGGCCTGTCTGGGTGATGTTTTTTCTTGCCTGAATGATCTGAATCTAGGATTACAGGGACTCTCCGCAACTATATTCAATGTGCGGGACAAAATTGAGGCTATGATTAAAAAGTTTGGCTCTTCTCTGTCTGCATTAACAAGGACAACACACAGGTCTTTCCATTATTGTATGATCTTTTATTTGTGTGAAAATGAACTCAAGCTTACGGACAATGTCAAATGTGATATAGTGAAGCACCTGAGTGAGTTGGGTGCACAATTACGCAGGTACTTTCCCGAAACGGACGACACAAACTGGATTTGTTATCCCTTTCATGCCCTGCCTCCAGTCCACTTAACGATATCTGAACAAGAGTTTCATCAAAATTGCAACAAGGGGTTCTGTGAAAATATAATTGAATCAGAAGCCACTGACAGATTTCTGGATTGGGCTGTGCTCAGATTATCCTGTTTTGGCAAATCGCACTGTTAATACACGGATGCCCTTTGCAACCATGTACCTATGTGAGAGTGGATTCTCGGCCCTCACTAGCATGAACGCTAAATACAGGCACAGACTGTGAAATAATTTAAGACTGAGACTCTCTCCAATACAAGCCAACATTGCAGAGGTGTGTGCATCCTTTCAAGCACACCCTTCTCATTAACCTGTGGTGAGTTATTCACAATTTTCGATTAACAAATAAGCTCTTGTATGTAAGATGGTTAAATAAAGAGGTTCTATAAGAGCTCCCGGTCACTTTCCATGAGCCGGGTTGTGACACTCACACTCATTCTTCTGTTTATTAAACATATCGTGTAGTGTGTGACGCAGGGCAACAATGATGGCAAAAAAAAACATTTGAGAGTGCGCTGACCCCGGTGTTAGAAGGGGTACGCAGGTAGACGTTGAATGTTTGAAGGGGTACGGGACTATAAAAGTTTGGGAACCACTGCTCTAAACTATTTCGTCAACCTCTGACGACACCCCCACTAAACACTTGTCACCAACACTGCAGTTTATTGGGTAACCTTGTTCATTGGAACAGATGAATGGTTGGATTTGTCCGAGAGACTAATGAACAAAGATTGAGAGGAGAAGGGAGATGTCGTAGAAATAGGAACATGCTAGGTCAAATAATGTATTGTCTTGACAACATTCATCCAGGCCTTGTGAATTGGTGGACCTAGGGACCACTTGCAAAAGTACTGTACATTCTCAGTTGCTATGGTTTCACAGGCATGACGTGTCACACTCCCTGACCGTGACTATTTTGAACATGGTCTTGGTGCCCAGAGTTTGAAACCCAAGCGACTGCGAGCGAGGGCATGTCTGGGACAAACTGCCCTGATAACAGCCACATTGACTTAACTGACACATTGACATTAGCTGTTGCTTTTGCAACAGCTAATGGGGATCCTAATAACATACCAAATACTGTGATCGATAGTGAGGCAAAACTGATGTGTTTCACAACCTGGTAGAAGTGGAGGATGCCAGTGGAGGATGCCAGTGGAGGATGCCATATCTGGGATCCATAGCCTGCTTGAGCAATAAGTCCCGAGAAGGTGTGGTATATGGTCAATGTACCACAGCTAAGGGATGTTCTT
Organism: Oncorhynchus masou masou; assembly: GCF_036934945.1. Lineage (NCBI taxonomy): Eukaryota > Metazoa > Chordata > Actinopteri > Salmoniformes > Salmonidae > Oncorhynchus > Oncorhynchus masou. The sequence goes on from NC_088224.1 coordinate 57,127,869, forward strand.
AGGCAACATGCAACGTGGAGTACCGGCACCTATTTCAGTCCAAGTCAAGCATTGGGTAGAGAGGTGTGTGTTTGTGTGTGTGTGTGTGTATATATGGAGTGAGTCAGTCTGGTAGAATGCGTGTCTGGTAGTGAGTCAATGTAGAGTGCTGCATGTACACCGGCGAGTCATGAATTGAGCTGGTTGGACGATCTGGGGTTTTGTCTCCGAGCTGTGGCTTTTCCACCAGAAATGTCCCGGCCTTCGACTAGAGAGCCCTGCCCTCGTTGCTGCTTCCTATCAGGAGCAAACTACTATCCGACTGGGAAACCCAACTGGCTCAAGCAAACCTGGGTTGTGTTCATTTTAAGGCACACAGTAACAAAACGTTTCAAAATGATTTGGAACAGAAAATGTGCTTTTGTTATTAATACGGTTTCGGGTAGTACCTTCCTGTTTCGGTCAGTTTTCTTCCGTTTCGTGCCTAGTGACCATGACTAGTCAAGGTAGGATGTCTCAGAATTCAAGACCTTCACAGTTGCCTGAAAAGTTAGACAATGTTAAGGTAGGCCAGTAGGTTATCCGACTGCTGTCACTGGTCCGTGTTTGCCTGTTTAAGCCCAGGCACTGTGCTGACAGTGCATGTTTTAGATGTCAATCCCTGTTTTGCCCCCCCCCCCCCACACACACACACACACTGTGACTCACACTGATTAACCTGATGGTGTGAGATATTTGGTTAATCCTCTCTCATTCCCCGTGGCCTTCACCGTCAGGACAGACAGACGGGTAGAGTGAAGGGCTGTGGGAAAGGAAAAGGGGGCGGGGCTTAGAGATCCTCTTTCCATCGCTAATCCTTCACTTTGGTTTTTCTACTCCATTTTGAAAGTGAACACAGGAATTGGTATCTGACTTAATAAGCCCATAACGTTCATGATTTGAATTGTGGTATTATTGTGATGTAGGTGTTTTTATAAAGCCTTTATGAATGAACATTTTGTTCAAGGTTAACTTTGACCTCGCTGACTGAAGTACAAAGTAAAAGCATTTTAGTGATGGTTTGTGCGTATATCCTTGTGTCACGATAACCACCACGCCTTCTCTAACAAGTTGGCAACACTTGGATGCAATGCCTTCTATCCCGACTGGAGACTCCTGTAGTTTCAGCAACACTTTACCTAAAACCTGCTCGTACAATGCTTTTATTCCTTGCTATAAGCATGTATGAGACTTCATAACGGCTTTTCATTAACTTGTGTCTCGTTGTATTCCAGCCCTCCTGCTCCACTCCGATGAACGAGGTATGTGCTCACAGAAAAATGGCCCCTTTCTGTGGTAGATAACCTGTCGTATTATGGACCGATCTCTGTCGACCTGCACCTCCTTTTTAAAAAAAAATCTTTATAGGGCTGTGACGATACCAGATTCACAATTTTTTTGTTGTTGTTGTCCGTAGCAAAAATGGAAACACGATGCAGGCAACTCCATTGTTTAGTTTTTTTTTCTTACCACGATACTAACAAGTATCGCGGTACTGGTATTGTCCCGGCCATACCTCCTTTACCCATTTGAATGTGACTTTACCACACCCATACCCTGAGAGTCTGTCTGTATGTAAATGGCCCATTCCCTCCCTCTCTGCTGGCACACCCACCTGTTGTGACCCACTGTGTGTGTTGGTTCCCACACACTCTTTGTACCAGCTAGAGCCCGACTTGTTCACCTTCCTGTTGTGTGTATTGTGGTTCTCCCTGAGAAGTTAACCTGGCATGGATATAGCCTGGTTCCAGATTGTTTGTGTTGTCATGTCACGTTTGGCAAGACCGCACAAACTGATCTGGGACCAGGTTAGCATTAACATTTGTACACAGTGACTGTGTATATATAAACTTAGTTCCTTTCAGTGGTTGTCAGTGCTGGGACCTTGGCCAGCAGCACTGTGCCTGCCTGCCCCCCCCTTCCTGATTGGCCTGCCTGCCAGCCCTGCACGTTAACCTTTACCCAGGTCTACTCCATGACTGCCTGGGCCATAAGCTGACAGCAATCCCAACCAGGTGTGTCCTTGTGTTGTCCCAACCCTGTACTGTCAATGACTCAACGTGGTAGAGGAAGGGAGAGTATGGGTCACAGGGGGAAAAACTATTCAGGGCGGATGGCTCGGAACAGGGCTGCGTTCAGCAGGACACAACATTGTGGCATGTTGCAGATAGCGGTCAAAAATAAAGCTGCCCCGATTCTATCTGCTACATGTCAGAGAGGCATGGTTGCAGCCTGGCCGCGGCATTGAGCGATCCACCAGTGTAGCATGTTTGTTCTACGTCATATATTTCAATCTGAACGCCAGCCACCCACCCACCCACCCACCCACCGGTGGCAGTGTAGAGGGAGGTAGTAGTAAAAAATAGTAGGAAGTGTCTATCAGTTAATTCGTTGCTGAATGTCAATGCAATTACAATAGAGCCTCTGGATTGGCAAACCCATTAGCCAATCAATTCACAATGAGTTAACCACTGATTGGCTCCATTTAAATGTAGGGCTCTGAATTAGACAAGGACGTTGCATAGTTCCTCTGTCAGCGACACAGACCTCCTTTAAAAAAAAATGTTTTTATCTCTTCTCAAACATGTAATTGGACTTGACGTATTGTCTGTTCAAACGAGACTTTCCAAAACCTCCATTCCAGTGTAATATCACACACTCTTAAATAGTTTTTGCTTTTCATTCGGCTGCAACCGATGTGTGGGAGCAGGGCATGATAAGAGCTTGGCCCGTATGGGAGGAGAAGTCGGTGCGAGTGAAGGAATGCAAACACTGCCGACGAGATGGGCTTGATAAGAGGTGGAGTTGACACCTGGCGTCGTTTAGAAGAATCCCTCACCCCGATGACCTATGTGTCTGTCTCTGTCCGCACGGAACTCCCATGCAATCACACGAGTCTCAGCTCTCTATGGGACACGTACGTTCATACCGCCCCCAAGTCGATGTCCAACTATGTGCTTGGATGGATAGGCTGCTGAGTGCACGGTGCTGTTCCTTTTAGTGCGATTCACCCGCACGCTGCTGCCGATAGGACTGCATCTCTCAATAAGCTCCTGTCAGCAGTCATCTGATCCTCTAATAACGCTGTTCCAACTGGTCCCTTGGAAGAGCTGTGAGCTAAGCCCTGTGTGTTCAGGTCCTCTGTGTAGGGGTGGGGTGGTATACAGTAATTAGGGGGATGTGATGCGTAGAATGAGAGGGTGGGGAGGGCGCTCGTCTGTCTGTGTGCCATTGTGTTTTAATGATTACAGTGCTGTCTGGTCATTCGAGGGTAGTAATAATACCCAAAGACCTGCCACGGACACCTGTGTGTGTGTGTGGAGAAATAACTGTGTGTGTGTCATTGCCTCAGCTGTTGTCTGTGTATTTTCCATCTCAGCAGCTCTAACCCCTGTCTCTGCCCTGGGGGTGGTTAGGAACAAGATTCCTGAGATGTTGCAACGTGAAGTGTGTTTGTCCCCAGACTGTTGAGATCTTCCGTTGGGAAAGAGGTCTGTGCTTGCTTATGCTTACACTGTGCTCTGTTAGGCCCAGTGCCAAACAAGTTTCATCATTCCTAGACTGCTGAATTTATTCCGACGTCAAACCCCGCACAAACTCCCATCGTATGGTGGCTTTAATTATTATTCTCCCTCCTGTACAGTCGTTCTTTATCTAGTGTCGGCCAATGGGTGAACGTGTGTGTGTGTGTGGTGTCTGTCGTTGCTTTGAACAATATGGCCACTCTCATATCGAACCATATTCACAAAGCAGCTCTGAGTAGGAGTGTTGCTCTACAATCCGTTTTTCCTTTCAAATCGTAATGAATGAGAGGGGACCTGATCCGAGGTCGGCACTCTTACACTGAGACACTGGATGAGTACGGGCCCTGCTCTGTTAGGCTCCTGTCCCCTTGTCCATAAACTGCTGTCCTATATGTTCCTATGAGCAGCTGAGCACCCCAAACGATAATCGGAGTCTGGGTGTGCTGCATGGCTGACACTGTCTGCTGTTGGGAGTCAATGCGGTATGTTGTAACAATGTTTCGGTTAGCGCAGTGAGGAGAAATGGCAGATATATGGGATGGGAGATCTGGCTCCATCATTTGATACGCTGTCGGATAGATTGAGAGGACTAGAGGGAGTTGGATAGAGGATGTTTGGCAGCAGTATGCGAAATCCATTATTTAGTCCTTTTGTGTCAGGCAGCAGTGCAGTTGTTATTGATGTGGAATCGGCCGTCCAGAAACCATACTGAGAACGGGAAAGGCCGCGTTCGACATTCTGGCAACTCGTGCAAGTGCTTCTGGTTCAATCGGTTTACACTGGGTCTGTGACGGTAAGCAAAGGATTTAACGTCAACCAAACGAAGTGACGCCGTCCCGCCGGCCGACAGCGCACTGCCTTTCACCGGAGGAAGGGAGGAAAGTTTGTGTGGCCAGTATTGGTCTTCTATCTCAATAGAGGAGAGGATAAGGGCTGGAGAGTATATGACTTCAGTGGGAAGCCTCTGTAGACTGTACTCTATACCCCGCAGCCTGCTGCCTGCAGCGGGAGCTGCCCATATAAGGCTGTGTGGGTATAAATAAGCCTGAGAGGGCCCCTCTAGCCTGGGGGAGGAGACCAGAGAGGGAGGACAGGCCCAGCTGCCCTATTTGTACTGTACAAGTAGGAGTTCCTGCTGGATGGAGGCAGCCAGTGGTGTGCACGGCAGTCTCCCAGATATTGAGACGGGGACGAAAGAGAGGGAAGAAGGGGTGTTGGGGGTGAAGGGGTGGGAATGAGAGAAATGTTTGGAGTTCCTCCTACTGCAAGTCTCCACTCGCCCCTGTTGACTCCAAAGGCTTGTGTTCTTTATCTCTCGGCCTGTGTGTCTGAGAAAGAGTGTGTATTCCCTTTGTTGGGGGGAATTGCCATTGCCCTACAGCCCTGTCCCTCACACGTCTCCCCACTGGACCAGTTGCCCTGAGGGCCCGGGTCAGGCTCATCTCAACTGAGATGATAGGGGGAAAGGTGGTGAAGAATCACTTGTCCCTAAAGATCAGTTTAGTAGTTGAGCCTCTAGTGATGAACAGTAAGGAAAAAGCTGATCCCAGATTAGGGTGTAGCCTTATTGTGAGCTAGACGACTGCCCCGTTCACCTCGTCCACACAGAGGAATCTCCACTGATTGATCTAGACTCTGCTTGCATACGTGTGTGTGTGTGTGTGTCTTCCTCCTCCTCATTCCTGCTGGGGTAAGGAGGAGGGCTAGCCAGGGCTGGCTGGGATAACGTCTTTATGGAACACTGGAGACACTTTAGGAAATGCCTGCGCGGCCCAAAGTGCTGGCTCAGGCAGAAAAGAGGAGTGTGTGGCAGCGTGCGTCTCTGGGCGAGAAGGAGAGGTAGCCAGATGTGTTTGTGTGTGTGTGTGAAAGGGAGAGAAAGCACTCCATTTTGGCCTGTTTGCTTCCATTACCCTTGCAAGCAAACAGCTGTAATATTGCTTTGTCTAACTCTCCTTGGTGACCAGATAAATGTTGACGCTGTTGGCGGCAGTACAATCCTCTGTAGATAGACCCCTAGGGGCTGGAAATGGCCCAGAGATTGTAAATGACCCAATGTGGTGGTTATACTTGCTGATGCCACCCGGTCTGCAGTACATGATGCAAAGATGGACAAGGATGCTCTATTCTTTCCTGCAGATGAGCAGCATCACACCACTGTACAAATAATCATGTTTGTCTGTTCTGTTGCACAATGGGTTCTGCCTTGTGATCTCATTGTCCTGCCTTGTGGCTCATTGTAATGGGTGGAATGGACTCTATGGAATGGAGTCAAATGCTGTTTCTATGTGTTAGATGTGATTGGGACCATTCCAATGTTTCCATTCCAGCCATTGCAATGAGCCCGTCCTCCTATAGCTCTTCTCACCAGCCCCCTCTGGTCTCCCTGTTCTCGTGTGTGTGTGTGTGTGTGTGTGTGTGTGACCTGCCGTGATGTACGTCTTTGAGTTGTTAATGTATATTATAACTTTAACATAAAAACAATTTGTTTTTTTTTATTTCACTTGGTCCCCACACCCCCTCAATGGTCATGGGGCCTAATAGCCTGTTCACTGTGGAAACAGTTGTGTATGGAAAAGTGGACAGCGACAGCACACTCACAACCCGGTGCTGCCACAATGATTCACAAAACCCAGAGAGGAAGAGGGGCACAGCAAGGGAGTCCGATGGAACGGGAAGCAGCCCTGTGTCAATATAACACTGTCACCAAAGAGACGGCGTTATGACAGCGTGATGTTACAGCAGAGTATGAGCTCATTAGCATCCTCTTTGACCACACTCTGAGACTGAGTCTCTCTCTCCTCTCTTTCTTTTTGACTGGCTCTTTCCCGCCCACATGGCTTACATTCTTCTGACCTGACATCATAGGGGTCTTTCATCTTCTCCTCCTTCGTCCCCCTTTCCCTACCAGTCAAGCCTCCTCACATTGGCTTCTTTCACAAACTGAAGGTTACCGTCCCTCTATAATCTATATGATAATATATCTATAATATAGACCTCCCTGCACCTTTCCCTGTTCTTTCAACTGATAGACAGACAAGCTAAAGTTGTCACACACAAGCATGCCACACTCTCACACCTATGAGACGGAGACGGAGGGTAAGGCTAGTGAATAGAAGGCTGACAGTCAGACGGTCTGGTTACTGTCATTGTGGGGGAAGATGGCTACAGAGAAGAGCGAGATAATAAGAATGGGATAAGATAGGGAGATGACACTACTTGAGGGCGTAAAATATTTGTTTAGTGTTACAATTCTTTATATGTGACTAATTAGAATGTTTAATTTAAGAGGCCCGTCATCCTGTTTATCATTCCGAGGCTACAGAAGACACTGGTCGCGTTCCAGGCAGCCCTGTACAGTGCAGTCGCCTGCCAGATGTCATATCAGAGCTTAATTTGTGGTTCATGCAGCTCGTCTGCTTTTAGTCAGTCTGGAACGTGGCCACTGTCTGCAGCTACTCGGGCCGGTCTCCTGGGCTAAGAATTTGTGGGGTTGAAATAGTAGTGTTCTGTGAAGGTAATGGATGGTGGACAGTAGCAGTGCGTTGGCACCGGGCCCAGCTGAATAGAACATGGTGGGTGGATGAAGCAAGCAAGGACGTGTGCCTGTGTGTTTCTCACAGAGCTGCAATTTCTCTCCCGATGACTCACTCTGTAAACTAAGCTGCTCAGCGGAGGGGTGGGGTCATGTTTACTGTATATACAGTACCAGACAACACCATCATATTGTCCTTCAACCATATGTTGATTAAGCTGATGAGTCACTGGCAATAGGTAAGGGTTGTCATAGATTTGTGTCGCGCAATGAGCTATCTCCTGTACTAGCGATATGGGTTTGCCACTACAACGGGGAGAGGCGATGGGAATTGTGGGTTTGTGTGTGTCCCTGTTGTAGCAGCAAAGAGTGCTACAGAGAGAGAGAGGGAGGAAGTAATTGTGGGTCTCGATGAGGGGAGAGAGAGAGGAAGTGATAAAGAAATAGGGGAGGGGAAGAAAATAAGTGTTGTTTTTTCCCCTCAGCATTCTGTTTGGTGTGCTATCAGTTTCCCCCCCAGCATTCTGTTTGGTGTGCTATCAGTTTTCCCCCCCAGCATTCTGTTTGGTGTGCTATCAGTTTTCCCCCCCAGCATTCTGTTTGGTGTGCTATCAGTTTTCCCCCCAGCATTCTGTTTGGTGTGCTATCAGTTTTCCCCCCAGCATTCTGTTTGGTGTGCTATCAGTTTTCCCCCAGCATTCTGTTTGGTGTGCTATCAGTTTCCCCCCCAGCATTCTGTTTGGTGTGCTATCAGTTTTCCCCCCCAGCATTCTGTTTGGTGTGCTATCAGTTTTCCCCCCCAGCATTCTGTTTGGTGTGCTATCAGTTTTCCCCCCCAGCATTCTGTTTGGTGTGCTATCAGTTTTCCCCCAGCATTCTGTTTGGTGTGCTATCAGTTTTCCCCCCAGCATTCTGTTTGGTGTGCTATCAGTTTTCCCCCCAGCATTCTGTTTGGTGTGCTATCAGTTTCCCCCAGCATTCTGTTTGGTGTGCTATCAGTTTAGCAGTGTTTTCCCCCCCCAGCATTCTGTTTGGTGTGCTATCAGTTTTCCCCCCAGCATTCTGTTTGGTGTGCTATCAGTTTTCCCCCCAGCATTCTGTTTGGTGTGCTATCAGTTTTCCCCCAGCATTCTGTTTGGTGTGCTATCAGTTTCCCCCCCCAGCATTCTGTTTGGTGTGCTATCAGTGTTTTCCCCCTCCTCAGCATTCTGTTTGGTGTGCTATCAGTGTTTCCCCCTCCTCAGCATTCTGTTTGGTGTGCTATCAGTTTTCCCCCCCAGCATTCTGTTTGGTGTGCTATCAGTGTTTTCCCCCTCCTCAGCATTCTGTTTGGTGTGCTATCAGTGTTTTCCCTCAGCATTCTGTTTGGTGTGCTATCAGTGTTTTCCCCCTCCTCAGCATTCTGTTTGGTGTGCTATCAGTTTTCCCCCAGCATTCTGTTTGGTGTGCTATCAGTTTCCACCCCCAGCATTCTGTTTGGTGTGCTATCAGTGTTTTCCCCTCCTCAGCATTCAGTGTTTTCCCCCTCCTCAGCATTCTGTTTGGTGTGCTATCAGTTTTCCCCCCCAGCATTCTGTTTGGTGTGCTAGCAGTGTTTTCCCCCTCCTCAGCATTCTGTTTGGTGTGCTATCAGTGTTTTCCCCTCAGCATTCTGTTTGGTGTGCTATCAGTGTTTTCCCCCTCCTCAGCATTCTGTTTGGTGTGCTATCAGTTTTCCCCCTCAGCATTCTGTTTGGTGTGCTAGCAGTGTTTTCCCCCTCCTCAGCATTCTGTTTGGTGTGCTAGCAGTGTTTTCCCCCTCAGCATTCTGTTTGGTGTGCTAGCAGTGTGTGTCCCCCCCCCCCCAGCATTCTGTTCTGTTTGGTGTGTTTTCCCTAAAGTGGTGTGACCAGTGGTTAGGGACAAGAAGTGTTTCCACTCTGGGAACCAATGAAGGAGGAGCTGGATCCTCGTCACCATGTGCGTCTTCTGTCGTCCTCTCCACCAGATGTGTGTCTGTACAGTATGTCCTGCAGCATGTCGGTTCTGCTGCATTCACTCCAGCCCAGGTTCTGGCAACACCGTTCGAACTGAGACGGACTGGCACAGTGCTTGGCTGCCGTTTTAAACTTCATAATGTCCCAAGTTGTAATCACTTCAGACACACTTGGTGCACGTAGTCGATCTTTGAAAATGGATCTCTTTAATTCATCAACTCTTTTTAATTTCAGACTTGATCCAGTAGGAGGGTGAGGGAGGAATGTTGAAGGACAGATGACAAGGTGTAATGAAAGGAAGATAAGAGGATACAACATAAGCCTTTATTTCTTCACATCTGTCTGATATTGTCTCTTGACTCTTGATAACGTTGTTCATGTTTGTTGCGTTGCCAAGGTTATATCCCCTTTTTACAGTCACTTGACAACAGTGCAATTTACAGCCGGGCCATAAAGGCTGAATTTGAATTGGTCCGAGACAGCAGACCTGGGTTCAAATACTATTTGAAATCTTTCAATTAGTTTTGAGTGTTTGCTTTAACCTGCCTGGGGTGCCCTATTGGTGCCAGATGGTTGGGGTTTGGACTTCTATTGGTGCCAGACAAGCTCAATCAAGCACAGCTAAAGTATTTGAAATAATTTCAAATAGTAATTGAACCCAGGTCTCTCTAGAGGCCATGAGGTCCTGACTGAGAGATGTGGGAGAGGAAAGAGTTAACAACCAGGACCGATGCATACTGGTGCATACCCCCCCCTGTTCAGCACAAATATGCTACATCAGCATGACTGTGCACAATGTACAGCCCCAATGTATGCCAATGACGCATTGAGCTTTCTGTCAACATACACTTGACATGGATGTAACCAATGCTAAAGTCACTGCAAATCTGTCCGATTTCTTTTTGCTGTTGTTTTGTTCTCTGTCCATTTCTTTTTGTTTTTTTCCCCCTTCATTCTCGGTTTGTTCTCATGCCCAGCGGTGCCCATGTGAGAGAGGGAGAGAGTGAAAGAGAACGAGAAAATGTGTGTGTGGTGTGTGTGCGCGAGCGACCGAGAGAGAGCGCGAGCGACCGAGAGAGAAACTCACACCGTCTGGAAAACATTACTCAGATTCCTGCAGGCGGGGGCTCTGATTATGTTGGCAGTGGCGAGAGGTAGAGACACGGGTATAAACTACAATCCCTGAGCGTAGTTCTGCCGCGTTTATTGGAGATTACACACAGACTATAGTCTATGTTTTTGAACATTGAAGGTGAGGTGAAGTTTTCTGTCTCATTCCTCTTGTCACATGCTACTACTGCCAGCTGAGCAGTAGGCTTGTCCAATAGAGGGGGCTGTAGAGCGCTGCCAGCAGGAGCAGCAAGCAGGGGAGGGGAGGGGGGGGGGGGGGGCTGCAAGGCTGCAGACAACAAGGGTAAACATGGCCAGGTTTTTTTGCCTGAGCTGTGTCAGGGGCTGGCCTGGGGCAGGAAAGAGAGCCACTAACCCCCAACATCCTCACCTGGGTGCATGAAACGGACTGAAACAGAAAGAGAATATCTGGCTTTCACATTACTGAGCCGAACTGAACAGAGCTACACCAAGCTGTTCTGAGCTGTCCTGGTTCCGCATCACCGAGAACTGTGCTGAAAAGGACCATGTGAAAATGGAACAATGTCTGAGCCAGATATTATTCCATTTGGTTCGGGTCAGAACGATAGTGTGAGAAGGGTACATGTGGCTTGGCTGTCTGCTGCAGGCACCACCACCTGGCACCACCACCTCCACAGACAGGAAACACCTGACTCCTGTTCATGATTCTCATAAAGTTGGGATTTCCTGGGCCGTTGTGGTACACAGCCATCATACCCCTTAACTCTGGAGCTCACCACCACGGCCACGATTTAGGTATTTCTGAAGTTTTCAGTTTTATTTGCCCTCATTTTCACTCTTTGGGCCAGACTTCTGGACACAGTAAGTCTACTACTGGATTAAACTCTTTCAATGGAGATTCTCTATTGAGCATTATTTTTAGTCCATAACTAGGCTTAATTTATGTCAACTGGCCCTTTTTTGTGTTTTAATCAGAGCTTGTTAAAGGGTTATTATACATCTAGATGGTTTCCTTTTAAAAGCAGTATATGGACAAGAAGAGACTGCAATCCACACTGATCTTGTTGTTCCACACTGATAACCTTTTTTCTAGTTAAGCAACAGTACATAGGTTTCCTTAACTATACCTTTTTTAAAGCTGCAATATGTATTTTTTTTCTGGGGACCTGACCAAATTCACATAGAAATGTGTTTTATAGGTCGCTTTCAATGAAAGCAAGTCTAAGAAGCGGTAGATCTGTTCTATGTTCACTATTTCTATGCGTCCCGTTCTTAAGTCTTTTACTTTTTCTACATCAGCTGAAAAATGTAATTTGCTTGGTCATGAAACATTTTTATTTTACAGCGGTTTAGATGATACAATGATTCTCTACACCAGGGCTTCCCAAACTTGGTCCTGTCTTTCTGTGTAAGTCGTCCTATATTCTCCCATAGCCCCTCACAGGTCCCCCTCTCCTTGTACAGAGGGACACATTTTCCATTTCTTCTTTTCCCCCTCTCTCCAGGGGTGGTTGAGTCCAGATGTGTGCTTGGAGATGTTTTTGTGGGATTTTTTTAATGCCCCATCTGCCTTGTTTTAAGAGCAGAGGAGTCGGAGAGAAACTAGAACTAGTTCAAAGCTAGTGTTTCACCTTCCACTGTCAATCCCTTGTTGGGCCCTGTGCTGGAGGAGAAAGGGAATGAGCAAGAGGGAGGGAATGAGAGAGAAGTGTCACTACACAGAGACTGCTTACTCTGTAGAAAGAGGGAGGGAGAAAGAGGGCGAGAGTGACCAACTGAGAGGGAGAAAATAAGTAAGAGGAGAGGTGACGGCAGCTGGGTCGCTCCTACACATGGCTCCGGAGAAGTTCTAAAAACAAAAGTTGTGCGATCGCTCTGACGTGGACGACTCACATTCTGGTAGTATAAACAATTGTTAAAGCCGACCAATAAACAGGAAGGAGAGAGATGAAGTACAGAGCCACGGTAAGAAAAGAACTGCACGCTCACACACTCATTCTGCTCAAAGGCAGCACTCAGCAACACAACAGTATAAGTTTCATTGTGTGTGTGTGTGTGTACTTGTGTTGGTGCTTAAGGACATGTGTCTAAGGTCAGACAATCTGTTCCTGTCAAGGGGAAAAGGAGCTGATTGGTGGAGGTTTCGCCTGTAGAAACTTTATTAAGAAAATGTACTTAGTGTGAATTAATTGCGTCACAGCTTTGAAAGTCAGTGCTCTTGAACTGCAAGGACACCGGAGAGAGGGGAATGTACAGTGAGGGGAAAAGCATTTGATCCCCTGCTGATTTTGTACGTTTGCCCAATGACAAAGAAATTCAGTTTATCATTTTGAATGGTAGCTTTATTTGAACAGTGAGAGATAGAATAACAACAAAAACATCCAGAAAAATGCATGCCAAAAATGGATTAGCATTTTAATGAGGGAAATAAGTATTCATAAAGGTACATACCTAATATTTCATCATTTACATTAATAATTAATATATTTACACAAATGTACATGGAGCTCTGTATGTTCAGTCTTTTATACAAATATGTCCAAATCGGATCTAACACTACCATTAAAATTATAGACTGATCATTTCTTTGTCAGTGGGCAAACGTACAAAATCAGCAGGGGATCAAATACTTTTCACCCTCACTGGAGCTGGGTTTTGACCAAGATGCACCAGTTTCACCTGACACCAACCTATAAGCACATAGCCAGTTTCTCCTGAGTCCTGACACTGACCCACTTATAATCCATCTGAGTTAATCTCCTAAATTCCCTTCCTATCCAGGGTCGTATTCATTAGGCACCAAAACCGAGGATAACGGACTGAAACAGCGAGGGACTACCCAAACTTGTCCAATAAGAAATTCTCGTTCTCCTTTTCCGTGTCAAGTGTTCCGTGATGAATACCACCCTTCTATCACTTCTATGTGGAGGTATCTGTTTGTGTTGGTGTGTTTGCTCCACCACAGTGTTGTGATGGCAGGCCTGTGTTGTGAGGCAGGGCCTGGATTCTTTGGCGCTGACTGGGAGTGAGAGGGATGATGTTAATGAAGCTACTGTCAGTCTGTCACAGCACCGAGGCAGCGCTCCCAAGTCTTCCCCAACCCTACTGCATGTCTTCCTGTCACTGTCACCTCCGCTGCCTGGGGACACGGATATGACTCTGACTCTCTCTGGGGGAAGGGGTCTGGGGAGGTACGACTGTGGGTGCGTCTCAATCTCTGTTTCTTCCTGAAGTGTGCACTTGTTCACTACAACCCACAAATTTAAAACCATTGGATTGGTGAAGGCATAGGCTAGGAAGTTTCCACAATGTACGTATGTATACCAGTCATTTAATTTCAAATAATATATATTTTTTGGGGACATGACCCAATGTGTTTGGCTCTTACCAGCATGTTGTCCTCAGCCTACTTTAAAACCCCTCTGAGGGGTGTGGTCACTTGAAAAAATTCCCATGGAAAACCATTGATTTTGAGTGGTATTTCCACCACCTATTCAACCCCTGATTGTATGCCTGTGTTTTGATAGGCCAAATATGATGATGATGATGATTTGCACAGTTTCCTGTGTGTTTCGTTGACGTCAGGGACACGGTACGTAATCAAAGGAGTGCTAGTGTGCATGAACCAAGGCTGCTGTGGCCCTCCAGCTAACTGCACAAATGAGGAAGACCATGGACTAGCCCTTTTTGAACAGTCGTATTCACTAGACACCAAATGGAAGAAAACTGACTGAAAACTGGGAGGGACTACCTAAACTTGTCCAATAAGAAAATATATATTTTTTTGTCTCCCATCTTGTAAGGAGTGCATTAGAAGTTGTCCACACTAGGTTTAATGAATAGAATATTTTGACTAACAGCAATATGACCTGTCATTCCTGGGTCCTGCTAGTCTCTCAATGAAAGCAGCACTCTCTGAGACTGCAATCAAAGCTACGCGTACTATATGCGTATACAATACTTGAGCCTGCAATAGATGACTCCACTATTTTCTCCCGCTCTCTCCCCATCAGCAGCTCCTGATATAGAATCTCATTGGGAGGAAATGCTGTTTATTTTAGTGGCACACTGCAGTGAGGGGCTGGTACACAGAGAGACATGCACTGATGACAGAATACACAGTGTCCCCTGAGAGACTGAATGTGCAGTCGCCGCTGGCTCTTATTGGCCGTGCGGTTTCTTTTCTTCTCTTTAATTGGCTGGTTTGCTATAGTGAGGAAAGGACTAATTTGCGTGAAGGTAGAGTTTGGCGGAGTAGAGAACCGAGCCATTGATTGGTCTTCTTGGAATGCTCTAGCCCTCCGTTGGGTCTGTGTTTTCACCTGCTAATGTAGAGCTATTGCAGTCACACTAGTCTGTCCACTTTCCCCTATACACGTATGTGGGTCAAAAACGTTAAATGATTTCAAAGTAGCAAAAAATAAAACCGCAATTACAATTCTCTAAAAGGCTTTTTTATGTATATTGGAGTGTCACGTATGCCCTTTTATTAGTTATATGCAAGAATAAAGCCAATAAGTATTTCTTATTGTGATTCATATGAATGTACCCTAGTAAAATGTCATTCATTATCACACTCTGACCAGTGCCTGTGTTCTTTTGCCCATCTTAATATTTTATTTTTATTGGCCAGTCTGAGATGTGGCTTTTTCTTTGCAACTCTGCCTAGAAGGTCAGCATCCCGGAGTCGCCTCTTCACTGTTGACTTAGAAACTGGTGTTTTGTGGGTACTATTTCATGAAGCTGCCAGTTGAGGACTTGTGAGGCATCTGTTTCTCAAACTAGACACTAATGTACTTGTCCTCTTGCTCAGTTGTGCCCCGGGGCCTCCCACTCCTCTTTCTATTCTGGTTAGGGCCAAGTTTGCGCTGTTCTGTGAAGGGACTAGTCTACAGCGTTGTACGAAATCTTCAGTTTCTGGGCAATTTCTCGCATGGAATAGCCTTCATTTCTCAGAACAAGAATAGACTGACGAGTTTCAGAAGAAAGGTATTTGTTTCTGGCCATTTTGAGCCTGTAATCGAACCCACAAATGCTGATGCTCCAGATACTCAACTAGTCTAAAGAAGGTCCGTTTTTGTATTGCTTCTTTAATCAGAACTACAGTTTTCAGTTGTGCTAACATAATTACAAAAAGGTTTTCTAATGATCAATTAGCTTCTTTTAAAAAAAATGATAAACTTGGATTCGCTAACACAACCTGCCATTGGAACACCGGAGTGATGGTTGCTGCTAATGGGCCTATGTAGATATTCCATTTAAAAAATCAGCCGTTTCCAGCTACAATTGTTATTTACAACATTAACAATGTGTTCACTGTATTTCTAATCAATTTGATGTTATTTTATAATGGACACATTTTTTTTTGTTTTAAAGAGATTTCTAAGTGACCCTGAACTTTTGAACGGTTATGTACACGCACAGACACAGGCACTGACCGACAGAGCTTCACATCCGTCCCTCTTTTTCATGCATTGAGGGGGGACTCCATGGCAGTCAATCACCATAAAAACACTAGAAACTTGAAGTAGGCCACTGATTCAAATCATGGAAAATAGTGGTTTCATTAGACCTCTTTTGAAACGTCTCTTCCAAAGTCTGCCATCGTAAACCCCAATTGATTTCGCCTTCAGTAGGTTCTCAGTATGTTTCCATGTGAAATATTTCTACAGTAACACTTCCTGTGAATACCTGCATTATAAACGTTGATGACAAGCTATCCATTCTAACTCGCCATAAATGCACAAATAGCCGTTCAAAAAAATTCTATATACTCAAAGGTGACGCTTTAAAAGTGAAAGTGCTCAGCATACCCTGTTGTGCTTTGAAACACATCTGGACTGTTTTAATCATTAGCTTCCTTCCTAAATGGCCACGTGTGACCTCTACTTACGGCCATGGAAAACCCAGGAGCCCACAGTCAGCCTACAACCTCGAGAGAGAGGAACCATGACCGCTATCCCCTGTCAGTTCTGTTGCGAGTCCCAGGATGTAGTTGTGTGTATGATCCCATAATGTCTGAACCTGAATCATCCATCTGTGCTGGCTCTCTTTCCTTCTGTGTTACTCCCTTTTTTAATAACAAGATCGAGGAAAGCCAGACAACTGATTCATAGTGGAGCATTTTTCAAAAGGGAAAAACTCGAGAGGCTAACCGTGCTCTCCGTTGGAAGCAGATTATACCCATGTTTGTTTTTAGTTACGCTGGCTGAGACAACTGGGGAATGGCCGATGTTCTCCACTTTCCCACAGACATAAATCCCTCCCTATTTTTACTCATGCTGCCTTTTAGATGAGCTGAGGTAGACTGCAAACCGGATGTCATTGTTTTCAATGAGAGAACCATGCTGAATGCCGTTCGGGCTGCCGGTGAATGCCGTTCGGGCTGCCACTGTACACGGGACCAGGGGCGGAGCCAGAGGGGTCTCCGGGGTGACACTGGACACCCCTGACATGTGACCCCAAAATGTAATTTGCTATTGGCAGTTTGATGCTGAGTGACATCTAATTTCACCTCTTGTTGAAAGAAGCATTTACGTTGACGTTCGACAGGGCAATTTTCAAATCGAGGACTAGGAAGAGAGAATATTAACGTTGGTTGCGAAAGACCTATGAAGAACTTACACAAGAAGAGGGAATTTCCACAGCTCCACGAGCTCTTTTCGCGATTGGCGAATGCATCATATTTGATGCAAGTTTTAAGGTTTAGCATCGGGTTTATGTTTCCTGAACAACTTTTACGGAAGTTGAATCGCTGTGTAAGTTAATGTTAGACCTTTAGTTCCATTAACAGACAGGCTAAATTGGGAACCCATCTCCCTTAACATTATGTTTACATCTGTGCTAGTAATACACGCATATACAGTACAGTGTGGCAAGAAAGAGTATACGAATGTTTAGCTGATGTGGGGTAACTAGTAGGCTACAGCTGTCAGGGTTCAGCAAGTTAGCATTCAGCAATTTGAAATCCATTAACTCAGATTTTCGTACTTGAACTCAAAAGTAAGTTATTATCAATCTGTTAACGTTACTCAAAAGATTACCACAATATGCAGAAACACCTTTACGATAGCAAACAGGCTAAGACATGATAGCTAGCTAAGTTACTTACTGCAGAGTAGGGAGTCTGTTCCTAAAGGACACAATGGTAGGCCAGGCCTGTACTTTAAACTACATATTTTAGTTAGCAGCTTTTAGTATCTAATCTTGTGGATCCCTTAATTCTACATTTTGATAGAGATATGACACATTTATTTAACGTGTATTTCAGACATTACAAGATCCAGAGAAGAGGGTCCTATACAGACATGTTTTCAAACGTTTCCCAGAACTCAGCATGGTACTAGAAAAAGGGCTTTCAACATCTCCTGGTAAAAGGACAATTCATGGCTTGAATATTCTCTTAAGTCAAGATTCTACTTATTGTTTCGCCTGTAGGCATTTTTCTCAGCCCGGTACACCTGAATCTGCCTTCACATCACAGTCAGGTTTTTGTAACTGGGAAAAGGTGCTGTTTAAAGATTCTGGGTTTACGCTCCATTTGAAGGCAGAGCATCATATCAATGATAGCATTGCTTGGAATCAGCATCAAAGGGCTATTGACAGCAACTCATCAATGTTCGATGTCATAAATGAGGACCAGAAAAAGAAATTGGAGGAAAGCTGTACTTACATTTAAAACAATTGCAGATGTTCTCCTATTAACTGCCACTCAAAACATAGCACAGAGAGGTCATCGGGAGTCTGATGACTCTCACAACAAGGGTCATTTATTTGAAAATCTTAGAAGAAATAGCAAAGCATGACCCTCTCATAGAGAAAAAGGATGAATGCATGTGGCAATGTTAAGTACTCAAGCCACCAAATCCAGAAGGATGAGTTATTTCCACTTTGTAAGATTTCTATTGTTACACCAGTCAGCAGTGGTTCTTGCGAAAGAAGCTCCTCAGCTTTAAAACTGTTGTCCTAAGTTGGGTTTTAATTAGTGGTTGATGACAGGTTAAGTCACCTCGGAATTCTCAGGGTTGCGTCAAGGAGGATACGCGCCCTCAACAGGGATGAATGTGTGAAACATTTTGGCAGTTCTCACCAGAACTGCAGAATTATTGCTGTTTAAGTCTACCTAGGATAATTTGGCACTTAGGCGGTCTGGTCATGATTAAAACCTGCACTGTGTACTAGCTAGTACACTGACATTCTAAAATGATAAATCCAAAGGTTATCTTGTCACACATTTAATTTGGTCTTGATTAGGACAATACCAAAACTTTTCTTTGCTATTAGTTAACATAATATATATGAGCATAAATATGATACTGTACTTTGTAATATTGATGGGCACCAAAAGTCCAATTCTGCTTGATACCTGGCATGTCAAATTGCAGTGCTTTTGTGTTGTTGTAAATAAACTATGCAATTTATCTCCTTGGTGCTTGAGCTTTATCTTCTGAAAATATTTTGGATATTCAACATTTATAGACCCAGATTATATAATCATGAAAACAGAGTGACCCAAGTATGTGTGAGAAATTGAACTGCAGTTCTGAGGTAGAGACACTGACTAGTCATAGTATGTTCAAGAATTCTAGTGAAGTGTGGTCCAAAAGGGTTACTATCTGCCACATTGAGTGAATTATCACTTCTACCTCTAATCAGCAATCATAGGATTTATTCATGCTCCTTAGATGCCACATTTTCTGTCATGGTCTTTGGACCCCCTGAAGTAGCCTTGGCCACCCCATGTACAAAACTCTACTTCCGCTACTGGACGGAACTTGCCGCCAGAGTTAAAATATTCAATATTTGCCGTCTGCGGTAGCACGGTTTTGTTTACTGAAATCACGATAGCAACGCATACAGTCTTGATGGCTTGCTTTTACGGTTACCATCTTGCTTTCTTGTCCCGCTATGCCGACTGTTATGACGGTTTTGACGCCCCTCGTCTAAATGCAGCATTAGTCTTTCTCTTCTATATAGATAATTTACCTGAGAAAATATGATCAATTAGTGACCTTTTAAAAAGAAGCCTTTATTCATGTATTAATTACTCAACCCCCTCCATTATGAAAAGGATAACATGAAATTATATTTAAGTGATAATGACCGAGAAGCCGGTGTTTGGAGGATATATTGGCACAGGTGTTGGCAAACCGTGCCAATATATCCTCCAAACAACGGCTTCGAGGGCATGATCACTTTTATACATTGGGTTACCAACATATTCAAATCATGATTTACATATTTTTGTTACTTTATTGAGGAATTGAATCATACTACTTCCTCCTTCAACAAGATATAAATTAGTCCCAACAAATCTAGGGTTGCTAACCAAGCCGGCTGTTCGTCGTTCTATCGGCTCGGTTGCCAGAGACGTGACACAGAACTAAAATACTTAATGACGGGATCTATGGACGCGACCCAGTCGTTCATTCTAAATGTTCTATTGCCATACTGGCTGGCAACGTTCTTATCTCTTGCTTGCTAGCTAGCCAACTGCGGCTAACTTACTGCCATATCAAACAGTGCAGAAAGAATAACAACAGTAGCTGCATATCCGTTTTGTTTACGCTGTTGTCTAATGACATTTACTTGAATACATCCTTAAAAGTGAGTTGAGGCGAGATTTTCGTCTGGCATTGAAAATGTGCTCACTCTCGCCAGGACACTGTTGTTCAGAGGAGCTAGCCAACAACACAGCTAACACAATCTTTTCAAACTAAAGCTGTACAGACTGCAAACTAGCTACACTTTGTTTCGATCTTTGTCAAACGAAACGATGTTCCAAATGTCCGCGAGACAAACAGCAAGGCTAATACACATCTCTGCTGTTGAAAACTAAATGTTTGTCTAAAATAATGTGAGAATGTCTAGATATTTTTTATAGTGGAGATCAAATTTACAATTTGCCTGGCTGGGTTGATGAGACAGTGGATTACGCAGTCAGATTGAACAGAGTAAATAGGCATTTTAGTCAGATTTAGCTAGTGGTAACTTGTGGAATAGACACCGGCTGGAATGCGGTTTTAATCAACCAGCATTCAGGTTTAGAACCACTTGTATTATAATTAAGCAATAATGCACGAGGGGCTGTGGTATATGGCCAATATACCAGGCTAAGGGCTGTTCTTATGGACGGTGCAATGTGGGGTGCCTGGATACAGCCCTTAGCCGTGGTATATGACAAACCCAGAGGTGCCTTATTGTTATTATAAACTGGTTATCAACGTAATTCGAGCAGTCCAAATCTGTTTTGTCATACCCATGGTAAACTGTCTGAGATACCACGGCTGTCAGCCAATCAGCATTCAGGGCTCAAACAAAGTTTATAATATGTAATAATAATAATATAACCGGATACCATGGCTATGGACCATTTAGTTTATTCCCTTTCTAGCACCATAACCCCTTTCACACAGTGGTGGAAAAAGTAAGTAAAACTGTCAAACTTGAGTAAAAGTATAAACACATTTTAAATTCCTTAGCAAATGGATAGCCAGGGGCACACTCCAACACAATTTATAAACGAAACATGTGTTTAATGAGTCCACCAGATCAGAAGCAGTAGGGATGACCAGGGATGTTCTCTTGATAAGGGTGTGAATTGGACCATTTTTCCTGTCCTGTAAAGCATTTGTATTTATTATGGATCAAAATGGAACGAGTACTTTTGGGAGTCAGGGAAAATGTGTGGAGTAAAAGTACATGTGTGGAGTACAAGTACATTTTCTTTAGGAATGTAGCAAAGCAAAAGTTGTCAAATATATAAATAGTAAAGTACCGATAGTACTAAAGTTTTTTTTGGGCTATCAAGTGTTTTGACTTTACGCCACTGCTTACACATCACTCACTGTAACTGCAATGGATCATGTTTAAATCTCTTGTCTGTCAACGCTGTTATACGTCAGACTTCCAGATGCTGATAATAGCAATGAACCCTTTTCAGCTGCTTGGTTCATCCTGTATATCACAATATAGACCTTTTTTTTAAGCAGGCAAAGGGCAACGCTAAGGTCAGGCAAAGGGCAACGCTAAGGTCAGGCAAAGGGCAACGCTAAGGTCAGGCAAAGGGCAACGCTAAGGTCAGGCAAAGGGCAACGCTAAGGTCAGGCAAAGGGCAACGCTAAGGTCAGGCAAAGGGCAACGCTAAGGTCAGGCAAATGTGCACAATGCCCACAAAATGACGTGGAAACTGAGCTGCACATCCTAAACTGCCAAATATAGGACCATATTAGATTTTCATATTTCCCTCAGATTACACAGAAAACAAACACAATTTTGATCAACTACCATATCTACTGGGTGAAAGACGGGGGGAGGGTAAGTGGCGGAGGGTAGGAGAAAGAGGGCAAGGGTGGGAGAGAGGGAATGACAGAAGTGTTGAGAGAGCGGATTAGAGGGGGCCAGAGCAGGCACACCGCAGTAGGCCTCGGTCCTTTTGTTTTCTCCACGGGATCTGGAAAAGGTGACAGCATGCTGGTAGCGGCATGTACAGTTGGTAGAGCAGGAGTGTTGGTGTGTTCAACAAGGACGTGTGTGTGTGTGTGTGTGTGTGGAAGGGGCAGAGTGTGGGGAGGCAGGAAAACAACTCCATATGTCCCATTGAGGAACAATGAAGTAATGGAGAGAGGTGGTGTTGGGAGACCGCTGAGCGAATGGGGAACCGAAGCGGGAGATAAGGGGTTCCTCATCCTCTCCCTGTCAGAGGGAGAACTCCCTCCCTGTGTTGAGAAGAATGTTGGCGCTGTTCCATTGTTTTCTTGAAATGGTTTCTCCATAGAAATAGAATCAATAGAACGGTCCACCCGCCCATTGTGACGTCATTAACTTGGATGGGGATGTCCGTTCTCGTAATTATATTTCTATGGCTTTCACCTGTCTTATGTCAGTTTCTGATAGTCAATCAATTAGCCCTTGTCAGCTAAAATATTTTAGCTGGCTAATTCAGCAACTTGTCTGAACTTGTTATCGTGGTCGAATTACCAGTCGGATGCACCCCATTGATTTAGTCAGTTTCAAGGATGTGGGTATGCAGACCCGCAAGCAACTATGGCCCCTCATGATGAGTTCAGATTTGTGGCCCCCACCCCCTCAAAGTTGCTCATCCCTGGATTTGATGTCTAGATAACAGGCTTCTCACTAATGAGCCCAGGGAGAAAGGAGATTCCTCATCCTCTTCCTGTCAGAGAGAGAACTCCCTCGCTGTGTTAAAAAGAAAGAAGAATGTTGGCACTGTTCCATCATTTCTTGAAAGTTTCCCCATAGAAATATAATCAGTAAAATGGTCCACACATGGCATCATTAACTTAGATGGGGATGTCCATTCTAGTAATTCTATTTCTATGGCTTTCCCCTGGATGTTGGTATTAGATGCCCATTCTCACTAACCAGCCCAACGAACCCTGGGAGAGAACTTCTCTCAGTGCAGCACCAGCCCAAGACGGATCACTTTTTCCTCAGGAACTGCAGGCTCTTTGTTTTCCCCCAGGCCATGTGAAACGATAGCTTCACCAAGGCTCCGGGCCCGTATTCCAAAAGCCTTTCAGAGTCGAAGTGCTGCTCTAGGATCAGGTCACCCCTCTCCATATCATCGTATTTCATTATAAGTATTCTAGCTCGGCCCTCCTACTCTGAGACAGTGAATACGGGCCTGTGACTTGAAGGGGGGATGGTGGAGGAGAGAAAGGAGATGGAGGGGTGCTGGTGACCACTAGCTACCTAAAGACCCTCGGAGGGATAGTGTGAATGAAGTGAGTGAAAAAGGCTGGAGTGAAAGCTTGAGTCATCACCCCATGAATCTTAATTTGAGCCAGTTTGCTACAGCATGAAAATAAACTTGCAGCAACAGGTAATGTGGATTATAATTAATTGTAAAAAATTCTAAGGGTTGATACATTTTTTTTTTGTAAGGAAAATCAAGTCTGAAGTTTCAGAGTGGAAATTCCAAACTTCAGAAGCCTTTTTAAACCTCAAATATACTGCATTACAGGAAGGTTCCCCGACAACAGGGTGATCACAGTAAGATCCGACATCTGTAGGAATCATGAAGCTGGAACAAGTCGCCCGCCATTTAGTCATAACGCTGAAGTACATTAAATGGTGCTATTAGGTGTTGGTGTGTGGAGACCCCTCAAGCAGAGGCAATTCATTAGGTTTAAAGTCTAAAGGGCTCTACGCTGTCTTCGCAAACGGAGCCGGCGCAGGTCCGTTTCTGTCGCTCTCTTCGTAGTTTACGTACATTTGTACGGCCAACCTCCGTCGACCTCGCTTGCGTAGACTGTGTAGAGCTCTTAACAACCAGGGGTCGGCACAATTGGCACCCTACTCCCTACATAGTGCACTACTTTTAACCAGAGCCTTAAGGGACCTGGTCAAAATTAGTGCACAATATAGGGAGTAGGGTGCCATTTGGGACATAACTGTTGCGACTACTTCACTATCCTGCCATTTCTCGTTATAACTCACTGTTGCTTTAGGGAGGGAGGGAGAGGGAGAGAGGTATAGCAGGGTAGGGTACTGTGTGAAGCAGGGAGTTGTTTTTGGAACGTTGAGTACAGTGATGATGCTGGATAAGGAATGGAATCACTTCCTGGCAACACACACACACACACACACACACACACACACACACACACTGGCACACGTTCCTCTCCAGTCTCCTCTCCTCCTCAGCTACACTCTCATGTTCTGTCTACTTCTCTCTCTCTCTCTGTTTTTCTCCTCTGTGATACAAGCCACATTGTCAACAGCTGCCTCACCCACTGCAGCCCTTAATTAGGTGGAGGAGCACCTCTCTTTCCCCTGGGCAGGGCCCTACTGTGTCAATAACACAACAACATATGCAGCTGCTCTGTACAGTGTGTGTGGTAATGAACATGGACAATGAATGTGTGTGTGTGTGTTGGCATAATCACCTTCCTTGTTGACGTGTCCAGTGCGTAGTGACAGATCTGTGTGGTCCTGTGTCATGATAGTGACTACTGTATAGTGAGCCATGGATCTGGGTAACATTTGTGGTCTGGTACGTAAAACTCAAGCCTCCATCGCAGAAAACCGGTTCCTGGGCAAACGCATTGACGAGCTGAAGGATGTAAGTTAAGTGTTTGAGTGCACGTATTATTTTATAGATTAGGGATTCTAGCTTGGTTGGAGCCTGTAAGACTTTGGTCGAAGTGCAAACTTTTTTGTTCCTCCTCGCTTCTAGTTGTAGCTTACACAAGATTATAAAGGAGAGCTCCTCGGTGTGGAACACTGCAAAACTCCAGTTCCTGCAATCATTGTCTGCCTGTGTAGGTTATTGAATGTGGGAGAGAGGGCTCTTGTGCGAACTATTCTTTAGTCATGGTTTTTGATGGAAATGGGTACCTTTTTATGCGAAGCGTTGCGTCATAGTGTGTGTTGAAGTACGTACTGGAGCTAAATTCCGGGGTGCTGGAGCTAGATTCTGGGGCCGTTATGAGTGCTTACTTGTCAGGCATAAATGAACACTTTGAGAGAGATTCATACGCAACGGTGATCCAACTTAACCAGCGTCTGCTTAGAATCTCTTCTGTCTTTTGGTATTTTTTTTCTTCTTCTTCTCTCTCCTGCCTTATTTTTATAATGGTTTTTGTCTTTTCATGGTTCCTATTGCTGACCTCTGCTCCTCTTCTCTCTCTTCCCTCCAGACGTTTGGGAGTGACGGGGTGCGGATCACAATGGAGAGTGCCCTGACGGCCAGGGACCGGGTGGGTGTGCAGGACTTTGTCCTGTTGGAGAACCACACCAGCGAGGCAGCCTTCATCGAGAACCTCCGCAAGCGCTTCAAGGAGAACCTCATCTATGTAAGACGACCTACCCCCAATTACACTCGCCTCCCGGGTCATATTCATTAGGTAGCAGAAGGGGAAGGACGACCTGAACTTGTCCAATAAACAACGCTTGTTTTTGTATTCCGTTGCGTAACATGTTGCTGCCCTCGTGAATTTGTGCCTGCTGAAGATACAAATACACTGTGTGTGTCGATGCATCCCAGCATTCCCCCACTGTGTTGTCACCTTAGAGAGAGAGTTCATGGTGTCTTTGTCTCTCTCTCTCAGACATACATCGGCTCAGTCCTGGTGTCGGTGAACCCCTACAAGGATCTGGAGATCTACACCAAGAACCACATGGAGCGCTACCGAGGCATAAACTTCTACGAGGTCTCTCCCCACATGTGAGTAACCCGGGTATCCCAACCCACCATCTTCCCCCTTCTCCTCCTCCCATCCCAGTTGACTGAGTCGTGGACTAACAGTTATGTAACGGGGGTTTCTGAGTGTGTGCTCGGCATACATTACGTCGGGCCTGTTTGTTTTGAGTTGCTAGGCGAAGAGGTTAATTCCTGGCCGGTTCCTCTGACTCTCTGACCACGGACCAACAATGGACTGTATTATGGAGATTCCGCCATGCGCTCGGCTTCGCTGCTCCTTCGCTGCTACTCGACCATGAAGCCAAATGTTTTCTGTCTGTCTGAGTGGGAAAAGAGGGATGTGGGAAAAGGTGGGGGCCTGAAGGGAGGTGGGTTGTGAGGGAGGTGGGTTGTGAGGGAGGTGGGTTGTGAGGGAGGTGGGTTGTGAGGGAGGTGGGTTGTGAGGGAGGTGGGTTGTGAGGGAGGTGGGTTGTGAGGGAGGTGGGTTGTGAGGGGGTGGGTTGTGAGGGGGTGGGTTGTGGAGGGGGGTGGGTTGTGGGTTGGGATGGAGGTGGGTTGTGGGTTGTTGAGGGAGGTGGGTTGTGGGTTGTTGAGGGAGGTGGGTTGTTGGGGGGGGTGGGTTGTGGGGGATGGAGGGAGTTGGGTTGTGGGTGAGGTGGGTTGTGGGGGGAGGGGGATTGTTGGGGGGGGAGGGAGGGGGTGGGTTGGGGGGAGGTGGGTTGTGGGTGGGAGGGAGGTGGGTTGTTGGGGGGGGATTTGGGCTGTGGGTGAGGGGGGGGGATGATGGGAGGTGGGTTGTGGAGGGAGGTGGGTGGGTGGAGGGAGGGAGGTGGGTTGTGGAGGGAGATGGGTTGTGGGGGGTGGAGAGGGGGTGGGTTGTGGTGGGTGGTGGGAAGGTGGGGGGTGGAGGAAGCAGGGGTGGGAGGGGTGAAGGGAGATGGGGTGGGGGGGGTGAAGGTAAGTGGGGGTGTGGTACTAGGTGGTATCAAATTGGTATAAAATGTGTAGAATTTTGGGGAATTGTCCATATACGAGATAGTCAAATCAGAACTACACAAAATAAGAAATTATATTATGAACAGTTGAGGATTTGTGTGGAAATGTGTAGTAATATCTCTTCTACTCTACTGTATCCCCTCTACTCTATCCTCTACTGTATCCTCTACTCTATCCTCTACTGTATCCTCTACTGTATCCTCTCTACTGTATCCCCTCTACTCTACTGTATCCCCTCTACTCTATCCTCTACTCTATCCTCTACTCTATCCTCTACTGTATCTACTCTACTGTATCCTCTACTCTACTGTATCTACTCTACTGTATCCCCTCTACTGTATCCTCTACTGTATCCTCTACTCTATCCCCTCTACTCTGCTGTATCCCCTCTACTCTACTGTATCCCCTCTACTCTGCTGTATCCCCTCTACTCTACTGTATCCTCTCTACTCTACTGTATCCTCTCTACTCTGCTGTATCCTCTCTACTCTGCTGTATCCCCTCTACTCTGCTGTATCCCCTCTACTCTACTGTATCCTCTCTACTCTGCTGTATCCCCTCTACTCTGCTGTATCCTCTCTACTCTGCTACTCTGCTGTATCCCTCTACTCCTGTATCCTCCTCTACTCTGCTGTATCCCCTCTACTATCCCTCTGCTGTATCCCCTCTACTCTGCTGTATCCCCTCTACTCTGCTGTATCCCCTCTACTCTGCTGTATCCCTCTACTCTGCTGTATCCCCTCTACTCTGCTGTATCCCTCTACTCTGCTGTATCCCCTCTACTCTGCTGTATCCCCTCTACTCTGCTGTATCCCCTCTACTCTGCTGTATCCCCTCTACTCTGCTGTATCCCCTCTACTCTGCTGTATCCCCTCTACTCTGCTGTATCCCCTCTACTCTGCTGTATACTCTGCTGTATCCCCTCTACTCTGCTGTATCCCTGTATCTCTCCTCTGCTGTATCCTCTCTACTCTGCTGTATCCCCTCCACTCTACTGTATCTACTCTGCTGTATCCCCTCTACTCTGCTGTATCCCCTCTACTCTGCTGTATCTACTCTACTGTATCTACTCTGCTGTATCCCCTCTACTCTGCTGTATCCCCTCTACTCTGCTGTATCCTCTCTACTCTGCTGTATCCCCTCTACTCTGCTGTATCCCCTCTACTCTGCTGTATCCCCTCTACTCTACTGTATCCCCTCTACTCTACTGTATCCTCTCTACTCTGCTGTATCCCCTCTACTCTGCTGTATCCTCTCTACTCTGCTGTATCCCCTCTACTCTGCTGTATCCCCTCTACTCTGCTGTATCCCCTCTACTCTGCTGTATCCTCTACTGTATCCCCTCTACTCTGCTGTATCCTCTCTACTCTGCTGTATCCCCTCTACTCTGCTGTATCCCCTCTACTCTACTGTATCCCCTCTACTCTGCTGTATCCTCTACTGTATCCTCTACTGTATCCCCTCTACTCTGCTGTATCCCCTCTACTCTGCTGTATCCTCTCTACTCTACTGTATCCCCTCTACTCTGCTGTATCCCCTCTACTCCAAATTGAAGGTTCAGGAGGATGCGATGACAAAGTGTCTGTTTGCTAGCTGTCCCACTCCACTACAGTACTTCACTGACTCATTCTCTCTCTCTGTCTCTCTCTCTCTGTCTCTCTCTCTCTGTCTCTCTCTCTCTGTCTCTCTCTCTCTGTCTCTCTCCTCCTTCCAGCTACGCGGTGTCTGACAACTCATACCGGTCCATGCGGACGGAGCGTAAGGACCAGTGCATCCTCATCTCGGGGGAGAGCGGTGCCGGCAAGACGGAGGCCTCAAAGAAGATCCTGCAGTACTACGCCGTGACCTGTCCCGCCAGCGACCAGGTGGAGACGGTCAAGGACCGCCTGCTGCAGTCCAACCCTGTCCTAGAGGTCAACACTGGGGGGGAATACCATGTCATCCACTGCATGTGTCTGGCTTGGTCCAGTCTAAAACAAGACATCATATTTATGTGTGTGTGTGTGTGTGGCCTGTCCTGGAGTGTGAGCAAGCTCTCTACTCATTTAGTGTACTGTATTGAGCTGTGGTGTGTTTGGCTGAATGGGCTGTAGACTAGTGGAGTCCAGACAGATGGGGCACAGATGTGTTAGGAGCTGACTGACCTGTAATCTAGCCCCATGTCTCAGTCACAGCCCAGCACACCTCCTGACCATCTGACACCACTTTAACACACCTGTCTACCCTCCCCACTCCTGTATCCCCCTTCTCCTTCCTCTCTCCTGTTTACCCCCCCCCCCCTTTTCTCTCCTCCTCGGTCTCCTGTCTGTCTCTCCCTCCTCTCTGTCTACCTCTTCGTCCCAATGTGTGACCCCAGGCTTTTGGAAACGCCAAAACGTTACGCAACGACAACTCTAGCCGCTTCGGTAAATACATGGACATCCAGTTTGACTTCAAGGTGAGTGAATGGTCACACACACACACACACACACACACACACACACACACCAATGACCGAGTATGTTCCTGTAAGGGGGAAACCAGTACATAAACACTGCCAGTCCTTCCATATTAACTTGTACAATATGTTTATTTTTCCATTCCTACGTTGCTGTACTGTCCTGGGGGCCGTGTTCACCTGCATGTGGCTCTGTGTCTGTCTCAGTATCCCTGCCTCACCACCCTCTCCTCCTCCCCCGTTCCCCGGTTCCCTCTCTCCCGGCGGCAGGGTGCACCGGTAGGGGGCCACATCCTCAACTACCTGCTGGAGAAGTCACGGGTGGTCCACCAGAACCACGGCGAGAGGAACTTCCACATCTTCTACCAGCTGATTGAGGGGGGTGAGGAGGACCTGCTGCGACGCCTGGGCCTGGAGAGGAACCCCCAGCAGTACCAGTACCTGGTCAAGGTGGGACGCAGCAGAGTTTCACTCTATGGTTGGGTCTGGAATGGGACACTCTCCTCGTCTCCAACTTCTGACCGGAGCATGTGTCGAGCTGTTTGGGGCTCAGGTCAAAGGTTACGCAATCGTGTGTGTGATTTGAGATGTATCCCGAAGTCTCCTTTTTTGCTTTTATAGCAGGAAGAGGTGTGTGTCTCGTTCTCTCTGGTTCTCTCTCGTTCTCTAGTGTGTGCTGGCTCTGGCCCAGTCGGAGACCTGCTTAATGGACCCAGTGTGTTATTCGTGCTGCTATAGAGATGCTCTCAGGTGAAGGAGTTGTCTATCCCTCCTCGCTTCCTGGCTGAGACCTACAATATTTCTGCAAACACGCGCACAGACACTTTATTTAGTCAGCCAATGAATGTGTGGGCGTTCAGTATGCGCCGTGCACACGCCTTGCGTAAATGAGTGTCTGTGTTTGCTGGATCTACAATTTTAGTACGCATACGGCCTGTAGCGAGGAAGCATGTAAAACATGAACCTGCCGATCTTTCAGAAAGGTCTGAACGTGTCTTCGTGGAGCAGCTTGGTAGATGTTTTTAACTGAACACTGTTTAACTTCTTACTAACATGGATTTAGGTGTCTGCTGCTTTGTTGAGGAACCATTTTACTTGCAATGTAGAATTGTGGTGTTTTGGCTTCAACCGTGTTTTGTCTGTGTGGGTTTCTCAGGGGAACTGTCCCAAGGTGAGCTCCATCAACGACCGCAGCGACTGGAAGGTGGTGAGGAAAGCCCTGTCTGTCATCGGCTTCAGCGAGGACGAGGTGGAGGTAAGAACCTGCTCGTCCAACACAGACACAGACATGATGTTAGCCGCTTAGGTCGGTGTGTTGTTGATCACCTTAAATACTACTACTGAACACTTATTCCATTTTTGACTGTCTGACCAATCCCGCCTGACCAATCCCGCCTGACCAATCCCGCCTGACCAATCCCGCCTGACCAATCCCGTCTATGCTTAGGGTGCTACCCTCTGTTTTGTTAGTGTGGTTGTGCAGTAACATGCTGTATTCCCCTTTGTTGCAGTCTTGTGTATATAGTCAGCTTGTGTGACTGTCTATTGACCAATAAAGTGGTCTTATCGTGTGTGTGTGTGTGTGATGAGAGGGCTGATTTGTGTGGATGTTTTTTGCATTTTCATGACTGTGGTCTGGGCTTTGGGCCAGAGTTCAGTATTTCTCTGAGTGAGGGAAGAGGGAGAGAGCAGGTGGTTATACACTGCTCAAAAAAATAAAGGGAACACTTAAACAACACAATATAACTCCCAAGTCAATCACACTTCTGTGAAATCAAACTGTCCACTTAGGAAGCAACACTGCTTGACAATACATTTCACATGCTGTTGTGCAAATGGAATAGACAACAGGTGGAAATTATAGGCATTTAGCAAGACACCCCCAATGAAGGAGTGGTTCTGCAGGTGGTGACCAGACCACTTCTCAATTCCTATGCTTCCTGGCTGCTGTTTTGGTCACTTTTGAATGCTGGTGGTGCTTTCACTCTAGTGGTAGCATGAGACTGAGTCTACAACCCACACAAGTGTCTCAGGTAGTGCAGCTCATCCAGGATGGCACATCAATGCGAGCTGTGGCAAGAAGTTTTGCTGTGTCTGTCAGCGTAGTGTCCAGAGCATGCAGGCGCTACCAGGAGACAGGCCAGTACATCAGGAGACCGTAGGAGGGAAACAACCCAGCAGCAGGACCACTACCTTC